>NC_077228.1:50070083-50211696 GCF_027887165.1 Monodelphis domestica | reverse complement strand
TCTGAGGTTCAAGGAGGACAATGAAGACTTGGCATTGCTCACAATCATAAATATCGCCCATGAAGCCCATTATACTTCTGTAGGTAGTCTGGCAACTATGACCTCATCTTATCCTCACAACAACCCCTTTGAGTTTAATAGGGGTATGTATTGTCCACATTTAACAGGATGGGAACCTGAGACATAGAGAGGTTAAATAATGAGTGTGAAGGCATGTAGTTTAATAACAACAGATCTGTCCCTAGAATTCCTTTATCTTGGTGTTGACTATGATTCCTTTGCTATTCTATCCCAGTGCCCCTACAGAATGTTGTGATATGATAGCCATTTCCTGCTCCCCCTCTTACAATGGGTGGGTAGACTATATTTGAACAGCCTCCTTCACTAAATCTTGCAACTCCCTCTCTGCTTAGGGGAAGAAGGGAAAGGGACAAGCATTTATTAAGTCCCTACCACTAGTCATTGGGCTAAATGCTTTTCAAATATTATTTCATTTAATCATTTACAGCTCAAGTATCAGAGGAACCAGGTTAAAATATAATTGGGAAATGTTTGACAAATAAAAATGCAGAACAAATACCTAATGTTAATTTTTGGTTTTCTAAGACAATGGCCTGTAAGGATCCATTTTATTTGAATTGACAGGACTGGTTTAGTTTTGAATAAGGTGACTTGCAGTTTCAGGAATTTCAGTTGTTGAGTCTTTTTTTTGTTTTAGTCAGGTCAGACTCTTCATAACCCCATTTGGAATTTTCTTGGCAAAAATACTGAAGGGATTTGCTATTTCTTTCTCCAGCTCATTTTATAAATGAGGAAACTGAGGCAAACCATGTTAAGTGACTTTCCCAGGGTCACACAACTAGTAAGTACTGAAGGTCAAATTTGAACTCACAATGATGAGTCTTCTTGACTGCAGATCTGACACTACCCTTTTCGCTCCCTACTAATCCCCTGGGGATTAGCAAAGTAACATGGGCCATTTTCTATTTGATGTAAGTTACTTAGTGTTTCGTACCTTTTGAATGGCTTCCTGAGTTCACGCTACCCTGATTTCAAGAATAAATTCTGTACTACACAGAGCCACTGACTCCCTTTAATGCAAATAATGAATATCCTTAAATGGTTCCATTTATTTCAGTTTGACACCACTGATTGTCTTGGGCGATAGTGTTGAAATCTAGAGTAGGTGCTAGATTAAATGACTGAATATAGTAGAATCAAAATCAGTACCTTCTCTAACTGTGGTCATTGGCAAAGAAATTTTAAGTCATAGTAACAGAATGGACTAACTGTGGAATTGAGGGAATCCTAAAACAGAATTGGAAGGGACCTTTGAGATCATCCAGACCAAACTTTATTTTTAACAGAGGAAGAATCCAAAGCTCTGAGAGGTTAAACAGTTTGCCCTGGGATACATCATCTTTTAAGGATGAGGGAGAACATTTGAACCCATCTCTTTCTCACTCTGGGCAGCTAGATGACACAGTGGATGGTGTTAGGCTTGGAGTCTTCTTTCTGAGTTCAAATCTGACTTCAGACACTTACTAGCTATGTGGCCCTAGGCAATAAATACACTTAATCTTGTTTGCCTCAGTTTCCTTATCTATAATATAAGCTAGAGGAGGAAATGGCAAATTCCAGTGTCTTTGCCATGAAAAACCCAAATGGGGTCATGAAGAGTTGGACACAAATGAAAAATGACTAAATGACAAGTTCCTAACTGTAAACCCAGCTCGCTATCTGTTATGCCATGATGGATCATAGTTTTAAATCTGAAAAGGAAGTTAAGAGACCAACTAGTCCATCGGTTACTAGTTCCTCCTGTAATAGATGAAGAAACTGATGCCTAGAGAGGCTAATGACTGGCCCAAGGTGATATATGTAGTATATGGGTCTAATCACAGCTCTTGTTGGAGTTCCAAGTTCATTGCTCTTTACACGATAACATGCCTCAGTGCGGTATGATGGAGAGAGAGCTTGCTGTATTTGAATTCAGAGAACCTGGACTCACATCCTACCTGGCTTTGCCACTGACTGTTTTGACTTTGGCAAATCCCTTTGGACCTCAGTTTCTTTCTCAGTCACATCTGAAAGGGGTGGAAAAGATATGACTTCTAAGATGCCTTCAGGTTCTAAATGTATGATCCTAGGACAGAACCTTATTAAGACTAGGTTCTGATTGGTGCACATAATGAATCCCTTGTTGATGACTTCCAGTTTCATATACATAGCTCTTTTGTATGCTGTTGTTTCTATGTTGTTTCCTCCTTTGGATTATGAGCTCCTCAAGAGCAGGAACCATGTTTGTATCCCCAGTACTTGTTTATCACAGTGGCTAGCACCTAGTATTAGCCACTTAGTAAGTGTTTATTGACTGACTAGTCCCATTATTCAAATTTGCACTGCATATCTCCTTTGGGCTAAAACCAATTACTATATTTTACATTTGAATACATGCAATCACTTAAGAATATTCAGTATTTGCACTTAAAGGGGACCTACTACAAAACTCATTCTTGAACTCAAGGTAGCATAAACTCTGGAAGCAATCCAAAAGGTACAAAATACTCAGTAACTCATAGCAATTAATCAATTAACAAGCAATTATTAAGTAACTACTAAGTAGCAGGCACTGTGCTAAGCACAATGAAAAAAAAAATTGTTTCTGCCCTCAAAGAGCTTATATTTGACTAGGAAAAAAAAATTGGCACAAATTTATACCACAATATCCCCAACCATGAATATAAAACAAAAAAGTAAGAAATAATAAATTAACATTTATTGAGCACCTACTATGTGTCAGGTACTGTGCTAAGTGCTGGGGAGAAAAAAAAGGAAAAGACATTCCCTACTCTCAAAGAGCTCAGGATTTAATGGTTACAATTTAACATGCAAACAAATAAATAAAACAAGCTACATGCAGGATAAATATGAGATAAGGGAAGAGTATTTGATCCCAGTAAGCCACTTTATTGGATGTCCAATATGTTCAGAGAAAATTTGATGCAGCTTAATCAATGATCATTTACTAAGAGCTTATGATTTATGAGGTAGTGAGTCATTAAGTCACCCACTTTCACATAATAAGAACTTAATGTATGTTTGTTGAGTTGAATTAAATTGGGTTGCTTTTTACTTATACACTAGACATCACTTAGTAAGCTACTATGTGCCAGGCACTGTGCTAAGCTCTGGGAATACAAAAAGGCAAAAAAGAATCCCTGCCCTCAAGGTGCTCACAGTCTAATGGAGGCCACAAACAAATTATAAACAGGATAATGTATAATAATAATTAACAGAAGGAAGGCACTTAGGAAAGTCTTCCAATAGAATCTGGGATTTTAGCTAGGACTTGAAGCAACAATGAGAACAGAGAGTGTTCCATGCATGGGGGAAAGCCAGAGAAAATGCCCTGAGTCAGGAGTGTCCTGTGTGAAGGACAACAAGGAGGCCAGTGTCATTGGATTACAAAGTATGGGGATAGTTGGGTATGTGTAAGGTATAAGAAGACTGGAAAGTGGGGGAGGCGTAGTTTCTGAAGGGCTTTGAACATCAAACAAAGGATTTTGTATTTGATCCTGGAGGTTGATAGAGAACCACTGGAGTTTACTGAGCAAAGGGGCGACATGGTCAGACTAGCATATTAAGGATAATCACTTTGGTGGCTGAATGGAGGATGGACAGGAATAGAGAGAGAATTCTAAGTTCTCAATATTCAAGACAAAAAAAAAATGAAATTTTCCCTTATGTTCTAACAGGGAAGATATGTAGAAAGATACATTTGAAATCAAAATCTCAGCTTCTATCCACAATGAGTTTAAAATTCAACTAGCAATACCCAATATTGACATGCAAAAAGATTAAGAAATACTTTAAAAGCCGTATACAAGGGGAAATCCTTCCTCTGGTTATGAGTTCTCCATTAGATTGTGAGGTCCTTGAAGGCAGGGACTGTCTTTTGTCATTTTTTTTAATGTATCCCAAGTATTTAGCACTGTGCCTGACACAGAGTAGTAGCCTAATAGAGCATAACTGTTGTATAGCTCTATGGCAATTCCAACTAACTCAATTCAATAAACATTCATTTAGTTCTCATCATATTAGAAGAATCATGCAGGAGATATGCAGATTAGGAAAAAGTGAATAGTACCTGCCTTCAACAAGCTTACTTTCTACTCTGGGGGGAAAGGAGGGTGAGGTGAGAATACCACAGGCAAAATAAAACAGAAAAAAAAAAGCAATTTGATTAAAGAGGGGTCCATACAATGTGACCTACAAAAGTTGGTGTAGGGAGAGAACACTTAGGTGGAGGTGGGGTTCAGAGAAGTCTAGAGGGAGCTGAGATGGTACACCTAAGCAGAGATTTGAGGGGAGAGAAGGACCTTAAAAGTCAGAAATGAAGAAGAAAATGGGGTAGCTTTTGCTAAATCATAGTTGGAAGTTAAGTCAAATCACGAAGGATTTATTGATTTATTAAGTTAGGTAGGTGGCAGAGCTGATAAAGAGTCCTGAGCCTGGAGTCTGGAAGACCTAAGTTCAAATACAGCTCAGACAATAGTTGTGGGACCCTAGACAAGGCACTTAGCCTTTGTCTCAGTTTCCTCAGCTATAAAGTGGGGGTAATAACAGCAGTCACCTTGTAGGATTTTTTATAGGGATCAAATAAGTTAATATTTGGGAAAAAAAACACTTAGCCCAATGCCTGGCACATGCTAAGTATTATATAAATGGCTATTTTCTTCCCCCAACTACTATATGCCAGTGACTCTGCTAAGCATTGTGAGATGCAGAGAGGCAAAAACAGTTCCCTTATCTCAAGGAACTTGCATTCTAATGAAGAATAACTATCAGATTTGGGGAACACCTAGTATGAATGGATGAATGAATGCATACAAAAGTATTTACCTTTTTTATTCTTCAATTAAGGAATCAATTTAAAAAATATTAATTATTTTAACATTCTTTTCTTTTCAATTTCTAAAGTCTCTCCTTCCCTTCCAATTGACCTGCATCCACTGAGAAGGGAAACACATATCAATTAATTATACATGTGAAATCATGCAAAACATATTTCTATAGTATCCATATCAGAAAGGAAGGAAGGGGGAGAGGGAGAGAGAGAGAGAGAGAGAGAGAGAGAGAGAGAGAGACGAGAGAGAGAGAGAGAGAGAGAGAGAGAGAGAGAGAGAGAGAGAGAGAGAGAGAGAGAGAGATTATATCTTAATTTGCCTTCAGAGTTCAGCAGTTCTCTCTCTCTTGAGATAGATAGCAGTTTTTCAGCATGAGTCATTTGGAATTGTCTTTGATCATTGTATCGATCAGATTAGCCAAGTCTTTCGCAGTTGATTGTCATGACAATATTTCTATTAATATGCACAATGATCTCTGGATGAACTCATCCCATTCCCACTCATAGTTATGATTACTAGCCATGTATTTTCCTCCATCCTATTTTCTTCTCTTTTCCTTCTCTCTTTTTATCCTGTCCCTCCTCAAGTCTGTTTTGCTTCTCAGCACTGCCTCCCTTAATTCATCCTCTCTTTTATCACCCTCCCAACTATTATGCCCTTCCCCTCTTATTTCTCTATTGGATGATAGATTTCTATACTCAACAGAATGTACATAGATAGTCTTTCCTCTTTGAACCAATTCTAATGAGAATGCAAAAGTATTTATCATGTGCTAGGCACTAAGGGTGCAAGGGGGGGAAAAATGAACATTTCCTGCCCTCAAGGAGCTTACATTCTATTTGGGAAGAGCACATGCACATAAATAGCTAAATACAAAATATTTTTAAAATAGCAAATGCTTGTGGATTGATTGAGGAGAGCAGAGAGCTGTTAGGAGTCTAAGTTTGAGAGGTGATGGGTGTAGTAGGAACAAAAAACAGAGGAAGACAGACTAGAGATGCTGCAATGCCATATTCAGCAGGATTTGGCACTTGATTGAAGGTGGTGGTCAGAGAAGGCCCAGGGGAGAGAAGAGTCAAAGAGAACTACAAGATTTTGAGTCTGGCTGAATTCCTTTAAGAAAATATGTCCTGCTCATAGGAAAAGTTCCATTTACCATATGGGACAAAATCCCACAGCATCACAATAATTAGGAGTCAGAAAAGATTTTCATTTCCTGCACTCAGTTTCTACTACAACTAAATGCTCAGCCAAGGCAAGGGACAAGGCAAGATTTAAAGAACCATTGCTGGGTCTTCTCACCCTTTTCTTTGAAACAGTTAATGTCAAGAATGGGATCACGTGTTTGGTTAAAGCATCTATTTATAGTAACATAATTAATTAAAACAGAAAGAACTTTTGCAATTGACTTTTTTCTCAAAGCATCATTTATATTTTGCCTTTTAAAAATACTCCTCTTCCATAATAAAAGTAGACTGGGTCTCATCATCACTGCCCTCACATAACTCACTATTCAGCATTAGCTTTCTTGAATTTTTAAATGAGATTCATCTTCCTGTTCTCATGCATTAGCATAAAACTACTGTGTTTATGCTTCAAACACTGCATAACACCAAGGGGAAATAGAACTAATTTGCTTTCATTGAAACTGATAGAAAAATATGAATTTTTTAAAGCTATATAATGTTCTGAAATGTACATGCATCTTTCAAAAAAAAAAAGCAACCTAAACACGGTCTCTTGTATAATGTCCTTCAGAATGGTTTAATTTCTCAATAAGTACTTGACTCGAGATAAGCATATTTCATTAATAATGAAAATAACATCATATATATATGTTGTGCACCTTATTCAATATTCTTAAAGTAATTCACATACCCATCATTCCTCTTTTCTCCTCAGGGTATTTCGGGGAGGTTAGCATGAAGGAAATATTATCATTGCCTTTTTATAGATGGAATTAAATGAACTTTTGAAGGTCATATCTACATTTCTTAGCAGATTTGGGACCATAAGTTCTATTGATAAGCGTCTATTCTTTCTGCACTGTTCTGGGCTTCACTCCTAAGTTAATGTTCTTTGGTTCTTTTATGTTTCGGGGAACTGTACTATGCAACCATTGGTTCATTCAACAAACATTTATTAAACTCCTACTCTGTTAGACATAACCTTGAACATAACCCTTCAAAACCAAATGTAATACTTTTTAATAAAGCCTCACAAATCCTGGTTCCTTGGGGTGGGAGTCAGAGGAGGGGGCTAATTGGAATTGGTGGAGTCAGAACTAGAAAATATTTCTAAAGAAATATGATTTTGTGACTTTGCAGTACATGGAATAATTTAAATGGAGAGATACTTAATAAATTGCTGCCAAGTGGATTTACTTAATTTAATAAAAAAAAATAAAACTTTAAAAAATAAGATAGAAATATTTTATAATGAATACATCAATTCTATGGATTCAAACGGGTCCTTCTGAATTTGATGAGCATGATTCAAAATTGTTTTTGTTTTGTTTTCTTTATTCCATATGTATCCTCTGAAATCTTTTGTTCAGTCATTTTCAGTTTTGTCCAACCCTTTCTGATCCTGCTTGGAGTTTTCTTGGCAAAAATAATGGAGTGGTTTGCCATTTTCTTCTCCAGATCGTTTTATAGATGAGAAAACTAAGGCAAGCAGGGTTAAATGATTTGCTCAGGGGCACATTGCTAGAGAATGTCTGAGACCACATTTTAACTCGCAAAGATGAGTCTTGCTGACTCCAAGTCTGGCTATCTTTCCCATATGGCACAATCTAGTTGCCAAGAAATCTTTATCCTGCAATATTTGCTTCAGCTTCCCTAATGTCTTTCTAACTGCCTATCGTTGTCTAGACAAAAGGCATTCTTCATCCACTTGGTTTTTCCTGTGTGGATAGTGTGGCTGATTTTTTCCAGTGGCAATAGATGTTATTTAGATTATGTAGGGTTTCAGGGCATCTGACAGCTTACACTGAATTCTATATCTGTAGTCCTCTCTTTTCCCCAGCCCCAAGAAAATGGAGATGTGTAGTATCAATTCTCTGGGATAGTGTATTAAGATGACATGACTTCCATTTTGCTTCCATCTTCTCTATTAAGGATAATGATCTCCAAATGAGAAGGGCAAAAGAAAACAAATGCCTAGATCAGCAAGGAGATAGGGAGAATCTAGATGTTTCAAATAAGATCAAATGACCATACCCAAATGAATAGCATCCTGGTTACTAAAAAGAACTGGTGGATGGACTTTTTAAAAACTGTCAGGAATACCAACCTTCAAAGCCTGCAAAGACGGTCTTGGGGAAAAGACATTCCAGGTCATTTGTACCTGGAGGACAGAACTAAGACCAGTGGGTAGAAATGTCAAGAAAGCTGGCTTTAAAAAAAAAAAAAAAGCTTAAAGGCCAAATGAATTTTCTGATCATTAGAACCATCTGAAAAAAACAAACAAAAAACCAAAGCAGGCTCTTCCCGAGATGGGGACCTCCTCTTTACTGGAAATGTTCAAGAAGAGGCTGGATGACACTGGGTCAGGAATGTTCCTCCATTGGGTAAAAAGTGAAACTAGTTAGTTGCCCCTTTAGCTCTCAGTTTCTATGATACTCTCAAAGACCTGTTTGTTAACTGCTTCGGGTGACTCACATATCTATAGGGCAAATAGTTACTACTGAAAATGAACATCCTATCCTTAAAGTTTAGCCCTCCTTGGATAACTGGATAAATTGTTATTTGCAAACAGGAAAAATAATAATGACAAGGATGATGATGATAACAATAGCAGGCATTTAAATGGTACTCCGGGGTTTACAAAACACTTCATATGTATTTTATCATTTGATCCTTCAGATCTTCCTGACTTCAAATCTGGCAAACTATTAATTATGTCAGCATAGCTAGGGTGGCCTATTATATAGAATGTTTGTCTTGAAACCAAGGCAGACCTGAATTCACATCCTGCCTCTCATGCTTAATAGCTGTGTGACCATAGGCAAGCCACTGAACCTCTCTGAGATCTCATCTATGAAATTAAGGTAATTATATATTTATGTATGTATATATATATAATAAAATAAACAAAAAATAAAAAATAAAAAAAATCTGTAAAATTAAGATGCTTTTAGGTCTTACCCCTTGGGAGGGGAGGAGGGAAGTTGTCAATCATCCATTTGATTGAAAAGCAGTTCTTAGGTACCATTTAGTTAGAGAGTATTTTATAGCTTTAAAACACAATATAAATGTCAGTCATTTTTCTATTTGTCAAATCTATGTTTTAGCCAAGGGAACCCTACATTGGACAATAATAATGCCTATGGTTTGTGCAAGATTTCTAGGATCTTGTTACTACTCATCACATGGTGCTCCCCTTCACATACTCCCCATTCCTGTCAAACTGGTTTGCTAACTGTTGCCTGTACACCCATCTCCACTCCTCACCCAGGTGGTCTTCCAGGTGTGGAATGAACCTTCCTCCCTGACTCCACCTTAGAATCAATCAGTCACTTATTAAGCTCCTGTGAAGTGTCAGGCACTGGGCTAAGTAGTGGGGATACAGAAAATGACAAAGATAAGTCCCTGCCTTCCACAGGTTTACAATCTAAGGGTTATACAGTCTCTCGCTTCACTTAAAGTACAGTAGGACTATAGCATGAAGCCACAGAGAGGAAGTCTTTCTCAATTCACCCTCCCCAATTTTTCATTCTCTCTCTCTCTCTCTCTCTCTCTCTCTCTCTCTCTCTCTCTCTCTCTCTCTCTCTCTCTCTCTCTCTCTCTCTCTCTGTCTTTCTCTCTGTCTGTCTGTCTCTATCGCTCACTCTCTGTCTCTGTCTGTCTGTCTGTCTGTCTCTCTTTCTCTTTCTCTGTCTGTCTGTCTGTCTGTCTCTTGTCTGTCTGTCTGTCTCCTCTCTCTCTCTCTCTCTCCCCCTCCCTCTCTCCTTCTCTCCCTCCCTTTCTCCCTCTCTCCCTCTCTCCCTCTCTCAAATGTGATATGGCATAGTAGTAGATAGGGTATTTTAGCTTGGAGGCAGAAGACTTGAGATTCACTTGACCCTGGACACACTTAATTTGGTGAGTCACAACTTCTCTGGGCTTCGGTTCTTTTCTTTTATAGATAAGGTTTGGACTCATTAATCTCTAAGGTTACTCCTGGCTTCCAATCTATGATCTTATGACCATCTATTTGTCTTCATATATATATATATATATATATATATATATATATATAGAGAGAGAGAGAGAGAGAGAGAGAGAGAGAGAGAGAGAGAGAGAGAGATGAAAACCCTCTGAGGACAGGAACTGTATTACTTTTTTTGTTTTCTTTTCTTTGGTCTGCAGTATCTAGCGCAGTACCTGGCATACAGTAGGAAATTAATAAACAAATGTGGTATTGAATTGAATTATCCACATGCCATTCCCTCAGATATGGGCCAGCAGATATACACCCAGTCAGCTTCATGCAACAACAAACTCTTATTGAGCTCCTGTTGGGTACCTAGTTTTTCTTTTGGCCTTGTGGCTAATGGACAAACATAAAACAAAGCCCTTTCCCTTGAGGACTTACAGAACAATCTCCTATTATTCTCCAGATTTTAAAAAAGAAATTGAAACATAAATAAGCTTTGGCTCAGAGATCCCACTCCTGGGAATATGAAGTTAAAGAATGTATGATATAGAATAAAGAATCCTGAGTTTGGTGCTGGAGAATATTTTTTACTGGATTTACATTCCTAGCTCTTATTTACTTCTTTTACTTTGGACTAGTCACCAGTTATTAGACTTTACTAATAATAAACCAAATGAAAAAATATATATATAATAAATTAGGCTCTCTGGTCCTAAATTTCCTCATTAGTCAGGAAGAGGTGAGACATGTGCACCTCAAAGGTTCTTTCTAGCTCTCTCTTTCTCATTAAATTCTGATTCTAGGAAAGAAAGGAACTATGTATACCACAATATTCATAGCAACACTTTTCACAGGAGCAAAAAATAGGAAAAAGAACAGGTGCCTTTCCATTCGGAAATAGCTGAACAACTTACAATATATGAATATATTCAAATATTTAATGTCATAAAAATGAACAAATATGAAGAATACAAACAAGGCAAGACTTAGATGATCTGATCTAGAGAAAATAAATAGGGGGCAGCTAGATGGCTGATTGGATTGAGAGCCGGGCCGGGAGATGGGAGGTCCTGGGTTCCAATATGATCTCAGACACTTCCTAGTTATATGATCCTGGGCAAGTCACTTAGCCGCCATTGCCTACCATCTTCCTTGGTACCAATTCCAAAAGTATAGACTTTAAAGTATTGACTTTAAGATAGAAGGTAATATTTGTTTGCTTCTTTGTTCTTTTAAGAGTAAATTAATTTTAAAAAACAGTATTCACAATAGCTACAATAATGTAAGTAAAAAGAACATGAAAATGAGTGCAAATTCCAAGCAATCATAATGACCAATCTTGGCCCTAGAGAACAAAAGAAGAATCACGCCTCCTCCCTTTTGATCAAGATGTGAGGGTCAAAGGGTACAAAATGTTAAATATATTCAGATTTGGTCATAGATTTAAAGCTGGAATGATTCTAGAGGCCTTCAGACCTTTGACATTCTTATTTTACAGATTAGGAAAATGAGGTCAAGAAAAGGGAGATGACCTGCCCCAGGTCACCTAGTCAATAAATAAGTGGCAGGACCAAGATTTGAACCCAAGATATGAAACCGCTTGTCCTAAATAGCTCAGTAACTATGTATTTAAAAAGGCATCTTTAGTTGGATGGCACAGTAGAATGAATACCATCTCTAGAGTCAGAGGACTAGGGTTCAAATTCTGTTTCTATATTTTCTATGCTTATAGGACAAACTTTCTGAGCCTCACTTTTCCCATCTGTGAAATGAAGAGGTTGGACTAGCTGATCCCTGAGACTTTCACCTCTGGCTGGAGGAAGGTGTGAATAAACTCCTGGTAGATAGGAATGAGTCCTCCAACCTCCCAGCATTTATTTTTAACTATGAAAAAAAAATATTTTGAATCTTCAGAATGCAGGAGATGTGGAAGAGAGAAGAAAGCAGGACTTTAAAAAAAAATGAGTGAAACAAAACACAGAAGTGGTAGAACAGCTCAGGGCACTTCCACACTGATTCAGCAAACAGGCATTTGCTAGCAGCAATAGGCATTGTGTAGCAGGGCGACCGAGCTTCTGAGTTCCATATTGTTCCCACAGCCAGCCCAGTTCTTGGGTGCCAGCATGTGCGTAATGAACGTATGAAGTCACTGGACACCTGAACCAAATATTGAAGGCAATGGAAGTTGTGTGGGTTCAGGGACAGGTGGAACTGGCTGATCTGATGGCCACACCTATCTTTAAAAAAATCTAGCAATTAAATTGATTCCAAAATATCACCTGTCTTCTTGGGAAATTCATGACAGGACAACGGGGAAGGCCCCCGTGTAACGATACTACTATACTGTGTGTGTAGACTGCTGTGGGTTGATGATCTGCCTTGGAGCCTAGCACAGAGTCTTGGTGCTCTGGGATTTGATTCTTCTCTCTTCTGGTCACCATTTGAACCTCGAAAGAAACTCTGAAGCAAAAAAAAAAAAGAGGGGGGGCAGACTGCTGTTCTACGAGGACCCAGAATTATTATTGCTAAGGTAAGGATTACTGACTGGACTCTTGGTTTTCTCAGCTCAGGGAGGTTCAAAGGCATGGTCTACTTGTTCTCTTTATTTATATCACTGCAGCCCCAAACTTTTATGGGGTGAGGCAGGACTTAATTTTCTTTGAAGTATTGAGTGTCTACCAGGATATTGAACTTGGAAAAAAAACTGACCTGTTTGATCCTAGACTAAAGAAAGATCATTTAATGCCTGTGTGCCAGGGTTTGGACTAGGTGACCTTTGGGTTCACTCAGAGCCCTAAATCTAGGATCCCAACATCCAAAGACAATAACCCCAGCACCTGACCCCTAATTGCTTTAGCTCAGGACATGGCTAAAGTTAACAGGCAAAATCCAAAGGCATGTGCTTTCCCCATGGCTGAGCGAATGAATGAAAACAGAGTATTTCTGGATCCAAAAATTTGATTATGTTTGCAGGGGACACCTATACACCGAGATGTAGGTTCATGAGGAAAGAATGATCATGCCATCTTCATTTCTCTGAGGATCTCTTTACAAAGCAGCTGTCAGAGGCACTGGAAAAGCTGAGGAGATGGCTTTACAAAGACCCAGGGAAAAGCGCCCAGTGCAGAAGTTAATGTTTATGTATCGCTCTGGCAAATAATCGTCTCTATTTTAGTTCAGTCTTGTTTGATGAGGATTCCAAAAGTCTTAATCAAATCTCACAGGCATCTCGTCTTTCTTTCCTCACCTCCCTGTTTCTCAATTGTGAACACTTTGGTTTTTGTATTTTGGTTTTTTTTTTTGTTGTTGTTGCTGTTTTTTTTAAACTAAGAAACTTCTAGAGAAATTATTTTTTTTAATTAACACTTGTGATAGAGACATGGAGGGAGGTTTTGCAGGACTTGTGGACCAAGATGCAAGAATCAGTAGTAGTAGTTTCCTACAGTTTATTCTTCTATTTCACACTATACCTATAGGATAATAGAGTTAGGGCTAAATGGGACATAGGAATTATCTAGTGTAACTCCTTCATTTTATAAATAAGAAGAACTGAAACAGCTATAGGGTAGCCTGGAAAGACTACTAGTTTTAGAATCAGAGGGAATGTATTGGAATCCTGGACCTATCATAAACTTACTATGAGTGTGACCTTGGGTAATTCACCTCTTCTCTATGGGCCTCAGTTTCCTCATTTCTAAAATGAAGGGGGTTAAACTCAGTACTTTCTAGGTCAAAATGATGCTCCCATAAATCCTCAGGTCCAAAGAAATGAAGTGACTTGCTAAAGGTCACACATGAATTAAGAAGGAGAGCTAAGATTTTGACTCAGCCTCTGGCTCCAACCCTCTTTCTCTGACATGCAGTGGTGTTTTGATAAATTTTTAACATCAGGTTCTTTGGGGGTGTGGCATATACATGACATGCTTTCAAATTTAATCTACATTATTAACATTTTCTCTATCACATTCTCTAGTCTAGACAATTAACAAAGCAATAAACGAAGCCCCAATTTATTGCATTTGTTGATTTCTGATGTGTAAATACTAGATGCTAAAAATTTAACAACTGACTCTTGCTGAGAATACTACTGCTTATACATAACTCTCTTCAGATTTTATATTAGTGTCAAATACAATTTTTCAGCTTAGCAAATTTTCTGTAATCCCTAATCAGACAGAGAAAAGCCTCAGACTAGGAGAAGGGTATTCACTGAACAATGTATATGATTTATTTTATTATCATTCTGTATAATTAGAGTACAAGAATATACTCATTAGAGAGAGAGAGAGAGAGAGAGAGAGAGAGAGAGAGAGAGAGAGAGAGAGAGAGAGAGAGAACAAGAGTGGATCTTTACCTTATACCAAAGGGAGAGAATGATGCATACAGTTGTTGAGTGGGGGGAACAAAGCACCCTTCCAGTTTTTCTGCTTTCTAAAATAGGACCTAATTTCTGATTGTTGCCTATTAGCATTACTAAGAATTCAAGGGACAGAAGTGTCATGTTGAATATAGAGTGATGACTTCATATGAAGGAGAAACTGGGGATATGACCAGTTTGCAGTCACAGAGAAATCAGCTTTAATTAATTTGAGTGCCAGCGCTGAGCATAATTACACAGCATGAGAGTTTGCATGCAAATGCTGAAATGCTGATTGTTCAAATCCTTGCACTTACTCATTAATACTTGGGGACTAAGCAAGCCTGGCAAGCAGACAGGATATGGCGGCTCTTGGTGCCCACAGGCTAATTTGTATTATACCATAGTTAGCAAACAGATTTCAGATGGTTCTGTTTTTTAAAAATAATATGCACCAAATAGAGAAGTATACCATTTTCTTCAGTAGCATACCTTATTTTTCTTTTTGATTAAGATCAAATGTGCAGAGCTTGTTCCCCCTCCCTTAAATGCTATTAAGGATACAATAAACAAAACCATACAATTGATTTACAACTATTTGATATTAATAACAGCTAACTATGTTCATTTGTTCCCAGATATTTATAGTTGACATTTCATGTAATTATCCCAAGTGGTCATTTTTTCCTAATGGGCAAAACAACATTCAAACAAGTTAAAGTTTTAATACATCTGTTTGGGAACAAAGGCGTTGTCACAGTCCAATTGACTGTCTGTCAAGTCAAGGTCATGTAGTCCAACACAGGCTCAGTGCTAAATGCTTCAGGAGAAAGATTGAACTCCATTGATTGCTTTTAGAAAGCACCTCATTCTCAAAGATACTGAGATTTTTGTTTTATGCCTGATCTCAGCAGTGATCAGCGTCAGCAAAATTATCATCTATCCCCTTATCCCATGGAGTACAACTCCTACCACCTACAACTTCTTCATGTCCTAGAAAGGATGCTAGAGGTGTCATTGTAGATGAATTAACTAAACTCCAGACAAGTATTCTGACTTGCTCAATGTCACACAAGTAGGATTTGAACCTAAATTCTCTGACTCTAAACCTTTCTGCTACACAAATAATGAAAATTTGGAGTGTAGTTTGTAAAGAAGGAGGAGCAGAGAAGACAAGGTTGGAAGGGAAAATAAAGGGCAGATTGCTGAAGTCATTTAATTCTACACTAAGAAGTTTGGATTTTACCCATTAGGCAATGGAAAACCATCCAACATTTTTCATTAGAGAAATAATGTGACTGGAATTATCTCTTATAAAAAGTTATCTGGCAAATCTCACAGTTAGCTAGGTATCCCAGTGGATAGCTAACTCAGTTCAAATCCCATCCCAGACACTTACTAACTGTATTACCTTGAGCAAATCATCTTGCCTTTTAGATCCTCAATTTCTTCCTCTGTCAAATGAGAAGGTTGGACTCAATGACTTCTAAGTTCTTGTCTGTGATTGTATAAAAACTATGTCTTTTTTCTCGAAAATTTTTATTTTTTAAATTATCAATTGGTCAATTATCATTATTAATAGTAAAAATAATACCTTTTGTATAGTACCTATCTGACTTTTATATTAGGTACATTTGTATTGTACCCGTTATGTCATAGGTAGAAATAGTCATGTGGTGCTAGGACTGGAATTAGGAAAACCTGAGTTCAAGTCCAGATACAGATACTTATTAGCTATGTGACCCTGGACAAGTTATTAATCTCCATTTGCCTTAGTCCACTGGAGAAGGAAATAGTTAACCACACCAATATCTTTGCCAAGAAAACCCCATGGACAATTTTGGCATCCATGAGATCATAAAGAGTAGGATATGGCTGATCAAACTGAACAACAATAACAACAAATGCACTAGGCACTATGCCAGGAGCTTTACAGACATTTCCATTTGATCCTCAGAGCAACCTTGCTAGGTAAATGTTATTATTATCCCCATTTTTCAGATAAGGAAACTGAGACAAAGGTTAAATGACTTATTTAGGGTCAAACAACTAATACATGTCTTAGGTCATAGTTGAACTCATCCTTTAATTATTATGACACCTAGAGCAGCATGTGGAGTATGAAAGTTCTAATTTTTCATTCTTTCTCAGAAACTTATTAACTATGTCTCATCCTGGAAAAGTTGCTTGAACTCAGTTTCCTCATCTGTAAATCAGGGATAATAATGGCATTTGTCTCTCAGGGTTATACTAAGGATTAAATGAAGTTACATATAAAATATTTGACAAAATATCATATGAATACTAGTTCTTGTTGTTATAGCTTCTATAGAAAGAATCACAGCACAGCAGAACTTCAGAATTGGAAGAGCTCTCAGAAGCCAACTGGTCATGAGAAACGATTCCCTCCACAACATAGCTGACAAGTATCCATCAAACCTTCTCTTAAAGATCTCAAGTGAGGGGGAACCCATTGGCTCCCATGGACATTCATTCCATTTCCAAACCACTTGAGATCATATTCACTTCTGGGCCACCAGCACCCATTGCTCCCAGGTCTGCCTCATGGAGCCCAACTAAAAAGTGCAGGGAAAAATTAGAATCTGTGGAGAGAAAGAGAAGAATCTCTCCTAGGTTGCTATGGTATGAGGTCTACATGAAGCACCCCAAAACCTGTTTGTTTGTTTTTTCCCTTCCAGCATTTTTTGCCTCTTCCCCTAGCATCTGTATCTAGGAAAGGATATGGCACAATTGGGTAGAATCTTGGGGGAAAGTCAACTCTGAAGAGTCCTGGTTCAGTAGCCTTCAGGCCTTTTGTTTCTTAAGGGCTTCCTGCTCTCTGGAATTTCCCCATCCCCATTATTTTGCAAGAGAAAGGTTAATGCCTCTGGCCCTAGTCTTGACCCAAGAGTGTAAGTAATCCATGAGAACTGTGGGTCAGTCTAACCCAACCAGGTTTTCTGGACAGGTAAGAGAGGGGGCAAAGATAATCAAAGATAATCACTTTCTCTTATCCATCTTTCAGAATGAGCAAGGCTACCATCTATCTGGGAAACTCCAGATAAAATCCTCCCTCTAGGAATAAGTTTGGGCTGATGACCTTTATGGATATTGGGACCTTACCCCTTGATGAAATCAGTCAACCAAGTCATTATTAGTTCACAAAGCCTTCAGGAAGAGCCAGGGTCCCCCAAGGGGCACCTCCCTTTCTACCCAACTCCCAACACACCCTAAAAGACAAAATGTGCATTATTTGTGGAGAGAGAGAGAGAGAGAGAGAGAGAGAGAGAGAGAGCAATCAATAGAAACCCTGAGACAGAAACAAAGAGTGAACACATCCATATCCACTCTAGTCATGCTTCCTCTTCTCTTCACCATGGTAACAACCACCTCCGCCCTTCACACCAAAAATTGGCAAAGGGGAATGAGGAAACCTGGGACATTATGACACATCAAAGCTCCTTCACAATATAGTCAAGTGTTCTATAATGCTCATTAGGAAAGATCTGGCTATACTTAATGACTTGAAAGGCATGGTAAACCCAAATTTAGCTTCCTTACAAGCCTACCACCAAGCCAAAAAAAAAAAATGAACAGAACTCTTCCCTCTGCCCCATATTAAAATCTGTTCCTCACACAACACACTCCATCTCTCATCTCTATTCATTTGAACTGGCTGGCCCCTACGCCTAAAATACACTCCCTCCAGCACTCCTCTTCGTAGAATTCCCCTCTTCCTTCATGTTGAAGCTTAATAATTGCCTTTAACATGACCTTTTTTTTCTGATTCATCCCCTCCTCCCATTTCCTCGTGCCTTCTATCCCTTTAATTCATTCTGGGTTGGGGGGGGTATATTTTTTTATATGTACACATTATCTCCTCCATTAGAATCAGAGCTCTTTGTTTCCTTTTTTTGCTTTTGTGTTCCAGAGCCTGATCCAGTGCTTGGCTCATATTAGGTGCTTGATAAAATGCTTGGGGAAGTATTGATTTTTGAATACCCCAGTTTTTGGGGCAGCTAAATAACTCAGTGGATAGAGTGCCAGCCTTAGAATCAAGAAGACTCATCTTTCTGAGTTCGAATCTGACCTTAGAACTTTAACTAGCTATGTGACCCTGATCAAGTCACTTAGGCCTATTTGCCTCAGTTTCCTTATCTGTCAAATGAGCTTGAGAAAGAGATGACAAACCAGAGAAGAAAACTCCAAATGAGATCACAAAGAGTCAGAAACAATTGAAAAATGACTGAGCAACAAGATCCTTCTATGATCATAACATTTTTAAACATGATTGGGTTTTTATATAAGCCAATAGTCATCAAAAAACATGTATTAGTACTTATATTGTGCTAGATATTATGCTAAATGATGTGCATATAAACACTCAGTCCCTGCCTTCTGGGAGCTCACATTCCAATGAGGGAACCAGCATGCAGAACAAATATATACAGTATAAATAGAAGGTGATATGGATGTGACTGTTACTAATGAAAAGATATGAGACCATGTCATTAGATAAAAGAAAAGTTGGAAGGGAAACAACATGGTGTAAGAGAATGAAGTGCTAGACTTGGAACCAGACAGATCTGAATCCAAGAACAATTGGATTTTAATTCTACCTTGATTACCTTGAGCATGTCACTTTTTTGGAACCTCAGTTTTTTTCCTGTCAGAAAAAGAGGTTGCACTCAATGCCCTCCAATTTCCTATCTGTGATTCTATCAGATTATATTTAAGATCTATTTGTTTTCTTGATTTTTTAAAAATTATCAACCATTTCCCCCTTCCTCCCACCCCAGAAAAAAAGAAATACAAAAAACCATAATGATTAAACATAGGTTTTTTAAACTCCATATTTACCATGCCCCAAATCTGAGCTTTATAAGGGATTAAACAGAAATAAGTATGCAGAAGTGGACAGAGAGCCAGCTTCCTAGAGAGAAAGACCTAGAATGAATCCTGCCTCTGATGCATACCGTATGTGACCAAGGATGAGTGATTTATCCTCTTAATGTTCTAGGCAACTTTCTAACACTATAAGTTTCAAAGAAGCTAAAAGACCAAAAGTAATCTTTGTTTCCTCATCCAGGAGTTCCAAAAACAATTAAATCTGAGGGCCATTTCCTATGCCATCCTTCAGGTGAATTAATTGAGGACTGGGGAGGAAAACAGCAGATCTGAACGCCCAGAGGTGTTTGGACCAGAAAAAAACATTTTCGAGTTACTGAGCTCAGGAATCCTTCAGTTTTAGAAGAGGAAGGCTCCAGATCACAGCTATGGGAGGATGAAAACCAGCCAGCAGGTGCTCTGGAGCCCTGACCCAGGAAACGTGTTGTGCCCAAGACATAGGGGAGAAATTCACAGAGCAGAATTAGAGAAACTGTTGAGTCAGGGTTCAGTCGCCTGTAATGAGAGTCATGTTGACTAGGGCTAAAGGGTGGACCTGGAACCAAGGCGGATGAGAAACTAGACTTCCGTGGTGACTAAGATTGTTAAGGGGACCAGCTCTGTGATTGTTCTGTGCGTGTTACTAGGAAGTGGAACTGATGTAGGAGCCAAGCTAATTGGAGGAACAAGCCTGGGCTTGTGATGATCTACCTGAATAGAAGAGGATGTATTCTGGGATCGCCACATGTGGCAATAAAGGTGGTTTGACACTCCAAACAGCTGTACTAGAGAGAATGGTATAGGGGAAGAACATTGCTGAAGGAAAGGGACTTTAGACGTAGGATTTTATCTTTGCCATCATCATCATCAGTAGTGTTTATGTTTTGTTTTGGAAGGTTTGCAAAGTGTTTTACAAATAGGATCTCTATCCTCACAACAACCTTGGAAGTGCTGAGAGTGGCCTCATTTAAAATAATAATAATAATAAATGGAGAAACCAAGGCAAAGAGATTAAGTGACTTATCCAGAGTCACACAGCTAGGAAGCCTCTGAGGCAAGATTAAATTCAGATCTTCCTGACTCCAGGTCCAGGAGCATAAAGTTTCCCAAGTGGTAGTAATTTTGAAAATGTCTGGGGCTATTTCTGGCCCTGTTTCATCATCCTACTGAGCCCCAAATTCCCATCTGAATCTAGGTTAATCAACAAAGGTGGAGTTCTATCTCTAGAAAGCTACTATTAAAATAAATATTCATTATTTGGGAGAGGAGAAAAGGGCGCAAGTAGGAGAAGGACATGGGGTTGGGATCTCATTTTAATGGCTTCGACCCAACTACAATTGATCACAGATAAGCTGTCAACAAGTATTTTTTTTCCATAATAGAGGTCAAAGGTATGGCACAAGGAAAACCTAGAGAAGAATGTGGGTGAGGTTTTACAGTAGGGACATGGAGTCAAATGAGACCACACGAAAATAGATTGGAGACCAGGCAGCAAACATTTCTTCCTGTGTCAAAATTTCCCATAACCTCTTGTTCCTGATATCTCTGCTTCCTCTTTTCTCTGGT
This sequence comes from Monodelphis domestica, assembly GCF_027887165.1. Taxonomy (NCBI): domain Eukaryota; kingdom Metazoa; phylum Chordata; class Mammalia; order Didelphimorphia; family Didelphidae; genus Monodelphis; species Monodelphis domestica. The sequence continues at coordinate 50,190,837 of NC_077228.1, read as the reverse complement.
CCTTTTCTTCCTTTTTTTCTTCTCTGTAGTTTTGCTAAGTAGAATAAAGGTGTCATGGTAACTAAAATAATTGAATGGTATTTTTTGTCTCTTATATCAAGTAGTGATGATGATAATGATAACAACAATAGATAGCCTTTATATTGTACTTTAAATTTTACAAAGCATCTTACTTAGTCTTTCATTTGTTTCTCCCGACAACCCTATAAGGTGCTATCAGCATCCCCATTTTAAAGATGAGATAACCAAATAATATTAAGAAACTGCTTGGTTTAGAGGTCTTAGGACTAGGAAGGCCTGCATAAGTGTCCTACTTTTAATTTATTGTGTGACCAAATATAAATCATCTCCAGGCCCCCAGGCAACTCTCTAAGACTGTATAAAGTAGAGGTAAAATACAGATCTGCATTGGTAGAGGAAGGTTCTACCATGAGAGTTTCTTAGAGCATGAAATAAGTCTGACTCAAAAGAGACAAATCATATAGTCTGATGCTATTCAACTTTTTTTTAAATGACAGTTTGTTTTTTTAATGTCATCTGCAATGTCATATATATGCCCTTTCTCATCAAAGTGGGTTACCCCTAATAACAACAACAACAAAAAACCTAAAGGGAGGGAAAAAAAGTATTTCAACAAAACTAGACCAAACCTCAACCTAGTCTCCCAGGCATGCAACATTCTACACCCACAGAGTCTCACCTCTACAAAGAAAGGAAGGAAATACATTTCCTTCTCTCTCTTTTGGGGATCAAGTTTGACTATTATAAGTGTTCATGGTTCAATTTTGAAAAAAACATTTTTTTAAAATAAAAACATTTACCAGTGAGTCCAAAATGAGAATGTAAGGTAGAGTCAGAAGTAAAGGACTTTAGAGAGTCTCTAAATAAAGTTTTTGACACTAGCTCTAGGAAGTTGACTTGGTCAAGGTCACATACTTCTTGCCATCTGGCTCTTGACTGTCCTTGCTTTTATAATGATGCTGCCTCGCTGTTTCCCCTAAATAACTTTGTTTAATGACTTTGATTTCTTCAATGCTTTTAGAGACCCATGATTTCATCCATGGGTACACTCCTTTCACGGACCATAGGGTTATAGAGATAGCTATTCAGAAGCTATTTTATCCAACCTTCTCATTTTGCAGATGAGGAAACCAAGGCACAGGGGAATGAAATTATTTGCCCAAGGACCCCTAGGCAATGAAAGTGAGATTTGAACTCAGAACTTCTGACTCCAGGGCACTTGCCACTGACACATTTTGCAACATTTTAGTAAGTGTTGTCATGGGTTATGTGGCTGAATTATCCTTTATTTCTCTTCCACATTTTAGGGGAAAATAAAGAAGAAGTAGAAAGAATAAGGAAAGGTAGGAGGATTAGGGGCAGATTCTGTTCTACATCTTGGGCGAAAACGTAAGAAGAAAGAATGAGGGAAGGGAAGGAAGTGTGGGGACAAATTTGGACCAAGACCTTTCCTGCCACCAATAAACATCAGCAGCAATTTATCGGCTTGTAATTTTTAGTTTTAGCGGATTGTCTGGAGCACTAAGAAATAAAATTATTTACCCAGGGTCATACAGCTAGCATATGTCAAAGGTGGGCCTAGAATCCCCATCTTCCTGACTCTCTGGATAATTGTTTTTCCATTGAGCTTTTTGCTTTGGGTGAAAGAAGAGGAAAGAGTGAATAAGGGAAGAGAAATATGGATGCCAAGGAGAGACAGTGGAGAATACTATGCTCTATGCCTCCAGCAAATTAAAATGTTAAAAATAAAAATAGATTGTAGTTGGGTTGGTTGGTGTTTTCAGAAGTTTTCTTATAAATAGGGAGAGGAAAGATGGGCATCCTGCCATGTTCCTTTGATATTCTTTGTCCTGCTATGCTTCCTAAACTTCAATCTTCCTCTCTCTCTCTCTCTCTCTCTCTCTCTCTCTCTCTCTCTCTCTCTCTCTCTCTCTCTCTCTCTCTCTCTCTCGTAAAGGAAAATCTCTAGTTTAAAAAAATATGTCCATTCTTTTTTTTTTTAACTTGAAATTTATCTTAAAATACTGGGAGGAAGGATGAAGTTCAGGGAGTGTGGCAAGGTGCCCATTAAAGATAAACTTGGTCTCCTTTGCCATTTTACAGAAGGCCAGCCCTGTCTGGGGTTTTCTGATTTCCCCTGAGCTGTTTGCTGACAGATAAAGGAAGGTGGGTGTGCATGGGGAAGAGTAGTTGATGTTCAGAGATGAATAAAGACCCTACAAGGACAATTGGGTCCTTCCTCTAATTATTGCTTAGGAAATGAAAGCATTTCTCCACTGGAAGTCACCAGCACTAGTCACATGCTTCCTGGTCCATTGTCTTCTTTCAGTCTAAATTTTATCATAAACAACACTATAGCAAATGATTAAGCTCCCAGTGTCCTTGTATGATGGAAAAGTTTATACATCCCAAAGTTCTTGTCTAGGGAGGTTCTTCCTCTGCTAATGACCACGTAGCCAAGACAAGAGCTTTTATTTGCGTGGCTGTTTTTCTCCCATTCTCAATGCGTTCATGTTGGAAAGACCCGAGTTCCTGACCTTGGAATTTCCTTTTGGAGAACATTTTGTTCCTCTTGAAAGTATCAACTTCCCCTAAATAATCCTAGGTCAGGGGACCCTATCTAGCCTTTCTCTGAACTAATTGAAATCTACTTGCTCCAAATGTAGAATGCATATCAGACCACGAGTAGCATAGTACTTGATAACTGTAATGAATTCCAAGATTGAGCCACCATTTCCTCCAGAGTTTTCCTTATTCCAACTTTGGCTTCCCAGTTTAAGGTCAGAATCATGTCCAGCATTAGACAACCCCTTCTTGCTTCTTTCACTTTGGAAGGACAAAACTCTGAACAACAGTTCAAGAATTTATTACCCATAGAAGAATTTGTTTTCCATAACTATATGTACTTAGAGTGGGTTTTCTTTTTTCTTTTTTTTCCTTCTTGTTGTTTAGGGGAGAAGAGAGAAGAAGGAGAGAATTTGGAAATGAAAATAAAATAAATTAGATTTTAAAAACAATATATAAGCCAAAATCATATTTAATAGATGAAATATCTGGAATCATTTAGGGGAACTGATCAGTGATGTATGCAAAAAATTCTAGTGGAGAGAGAACTAGCCTCAGAGCCAGAAGCTCGGGCTCAAGTCTTATCTTTGACACATACACATTTAATACAGATGAAACCTTTCTTTCTCTCCTTGACTTCTCTGGTGCAGCTGCCCAGTAGTAGAATGGTTAGACCAAAGGTTCAGTGTTCTTTGCCCCCAAAACCTTCCCCTCCATACATACACACATATGCATGATTCCAGTGTATATGTATATATACATGTGTACATATGCAACACACATAATCACCCAAGTAGACATGTTCACAAGCTCACCCCACACGCTTATTTCTGTATCTGTCATGGAAATTTATCACCAACTGAACATCTTGCTTTAAGCGCTTATTACTTTTTTTAAATGTTTTTCATAGCAAACGTAACTTGGCTGATTCATAATTTACCGAATGCGAACATTTGTCAGGGTTATTTCCAATCACTCAGGAAAATGCGCCTTTGTGTATTTTGATTATTTAAAGCAATTTTGCTTCCTTAATACATGTGTGCCGCCAGCACAGCATGACTGCCTTGACTGAGTATATGGGAACGTGGTTAATTTTCTTTTATGTGTGCAGAAATGCTTTGGGTTGCTTAACCAATGTTCAGATAATGCTGTTTGTGTGTGTGCACACACATTGCATGTTTTGGGGAAAAAAGGGGGCAGAAAAGGAGGAAAGAATAGCTGGTGCCCTCATTAATTTCCTACTTCACCTAGGAGTAGGGATAGAATGCAAAGGAAAATTACAGAGATGATTGTTTATACTATGTTTATTATTATATCTATAAAACCAAATGTATAATGAGGCAATTTTCAAGATTTGAAATCTAGAAAATTAGGATAACTCTTTATAGAAAGTATCAAATACACAATTGATCTGTGATCTCTTTGTGTGGTTTCTCTCTCCACTCAAGTAGGTCACTGAAGCCATCCATGCCTTTCCATCCTGTGAATTTGGGTTAGGGATAGCTGAAGATTGGACTTGGTATTTCATTGGTCTAAGGAGCTCCCAGAAGAGGAAATCCCTTCTACCACTGCCTATTAGCACTCTATATGCTACTTAAAGTCACAGAGAGTTGCCTAGACCACTGAGAGTTTCAGTGACTTTCCTGGGGTCACACACACTCAGTATATTCCAGAGATGGGGCTTTTATCCAGAGCCAACTCTGCAGCCAATTCTCTGTGCTCTATACCACATTTCCTTTTTGAAAATATTAGAAAAATATTTTGGAATATTTTACTATATCAAGTGGAAAAATTCCAAGAAGAAATGTGAAAATATTTATCACAATTTCTTTGTACATGACAGAAAACCTGCAGTATAGAATAATAGAGGTAAAGAAATATGAAGACTCATGGAAAAAAAGATATGGGAGAATGCATTTTTCTTCATTAAATTAACTTTTTTCAATTAAGAAAAAAATAAATTTTCTCCTACTTCCCTGATACATTCTTGATACCCACCCAGAAGTCATTTGTTGGAAAGTGGCAAGCTGTGTATGCTTTGTGAATCCAACTTCAACCATCAGGCAGAATAAAGGCAACATAACAAAAAAAAATGTTGGTCTCTTTTCAATCAACTGATTTTGAAACAAAAAGGAGACTAAGAGCTCTTGATAGGCAGAAAGATTATTCCTACACCTAATCCAAAAGATATGCATGACTGCTTTACCAAAGAGAAAAGAAAAACTGACTCAAAACCTGCGGAGGCTCTTAACACCCTTGACACAGATTTTTTCCTTAATCCCAGGGTACTGTTTATAATTTCCCACTATCCTTGTCCTTAAGAATTTATCATTTATTTCATGGATAACCCAGTGGAATTGCTTGTCAGCTCTTGGAGAGAAGATGAAGAGGGGAAAGGGAAAACACAAATCATGTAACTATGGAAAAATATTTTTAAATAGAATTATATATATATATTTTAATTATCATTGAGGGTGTATACTAAATCAGTATTGTCTTTGGCAAGGGAATTAAATATTCACTGATTGGATTTTTAAGGATTATTTTAGTTCCTTTGTTATAGCTATTGATTTCCTTAAGTGTAAATTTTCTGGATGAAAATGTATTTATCAGCATCATTGTCCTTTCTTCTATCCATTTCCATTTTTTTTTGCAGCAATAACCTAAGAAGATTAATTTGAGTGCAGATGTTTACATTCATGTAATATACGTTTTCTCACTTTTAGTTGATCTAATTTTGTAGTAATTTTTATCTTAGCTCTAACAAGTGATCTTACTGACTACATAGTCAAGCAGCTAAATCAGGAACAACACTGTCAGTGATGAGTCAGTTCCAGATTTAAAATATAATCAATTTCAATTTAATCAGAGCATTAGCACTAATGTAGAAATGAGCTTCCTATAATAATATCTTCCTTGCAAATATATCTTGAACTTTACATTATTTCTTACGTTTGGCCAACTTTATTCCTAATTCCATAGCTCTTGAATATCCAAGGTGGTTCGGTCAAACTGTTCAACAAATGATTCTTTCATATCCATAAAGGGAATACACAGCAAAAATGGGATCACAGCTCTCATATATTCAAACTCGCATACTACCTAATATATTCATTCATTTCCTCTTCCCCCATTAGAAGGAAAGCTTTTTGAGGTCAGGACTGTATTATTTGCTTATATTTGTTATGAATGGACTCCAGTTGTACAAACTAAGCAACCAGACACCTCATCTCAGAGTTGATTTTCAGATCCGTTGTCCCATAGAGATGATTCTCCTCCACCCAGGAGAACTTTTAATAGTGTACAACTGACCTCACTGACATATGCTCACAGGACTCAGAGTTCATCCTGTGGTAGTAAAAGAAGAGTTCTATTCCACTCATTTTTCCTATTTTGTGGACACCTACTGGAGGAAGCAGTGCTATGGTTGCAAAGCTTCCCCTTTGAGAAATATGACTTATTAGAAGCAGGGATAGCTCGGTCCTCATACTGCCAGTTTAGGGATGGAGACTGACAGTTGTCTCTTTGAAAAATAGGAATGCATATCTATTTAAACCAAAGAATCACATTTTGACCCATTGTGTTCTATATAAAATTGCTTTATATTCTGGTCTCAAATGCCCTTGGGACACAAAATTTGGGAAGGTTCCCTTTTCTGCAGATGCTGTTTACCTTATCAAAAGACAAGAATGTAGTGTAATTCTTTGGAAATTCAACTGCCAAATTTTTCAGGCTTGAGGATCAAGTTAATACTAGGAGGATATGGCAAGTCAATCAACATATACATTTTATTATAATTTTACTTTCAGTCAAAATTGTCATCCCTTATTTATTTTCTTTGCCTTATGGGTAAAAAAAAATTCACTGTGTTAATTGATGCAGCTTTGTCCTATGAGATGTTGTTGTTCAGTTGTGTCTGACTCTTTGCAATTCTATGTGAGATTTTCTTGGCAAAGATACTGGAGTGTTTTGCCATTTCTTTCTCCAGGGGATACAAACAAAGGTTAAATGAGTTGTCCAGGGTCACTATGCTGGGGAGTGTGAGGCCAGATTTTAACTCAGTTCTTCTTGACTCCAGGTGCCTAGCTGCCTCCCCTTTGAGATATTGTCAAATTCCAATCCTTCATATGCTCTATACCAGAAGTGTCAAATATGGGACCTACAGTTCTGCTTCAGCAATCTCTAGAGCAGCCAAACCAGATCAAAACCTAATTGGGGGAGATTTAATAAAATAAACCAATAGAACATAGACAATGTTAATCTGTGGTTTTCTAGGTCAGTGTAGGTGGGATAGAACACCATTGCTCCATACTATTACCCACATTGTTAACATGCTAGTATGTGAGTTCAATGAGTCTAGAGACTGTGTCTTAAAAGATTTTGTATTTAGGATGTCTGTTGTAAGGTTTGCCATATAGTAGGTGTTTAATAACAGGTTCCTGAAAGAAGGGATGAATTAATATTTGGGAAGCAGCCATCAGAATCAGAGCCTGGCTTTATATAGTTATTATTAGATCACAGTATAGTGAAAAATAAGACTGGCTCTAAAGTCAGAGGACTTGGGTTCAAATCTTCTGACATACATATATAAAGTATTGAATTCGAACATTTCTAGTTCTATGACCCTATCTAGTTCATTCAATGCTTCCATGTACTCTCTGGCCATATGATCCAAGAAGTAAGAGCCCAGATTTCAGCTAATGTCAGTGTTGTCAAAGCTAATCTTAGCTGGTTTGGTAAATATTCAATTTTACATAAACAAATCAATAGGTTCTGTTTGTTAGCTGAACTAAGAGGTGCCCTCCCCCAAGGGGCTGAGGTGCTAATAATTCCCTAGTATTTAATGTCACAACTCACAGATCTGTTTGTTCTTCTAAGATTTAATTTTAGCAGAACTCGTCTGGCTGGAGTGAAAATTGTTAAGCTAATTTGGATATTGGGCAAAGTATGGAGGGATATTTTAGAGTGTCTCCTTTTTTAAAATTAATCATTCAATGATCAAACATTTACTAAGAAGCAAGAATATATAATTCACTTGGCCAGGAACTGGACAAGGTGCCAAGATTTTATATGACCCATTGCTTGCCTTCATCAAGCTTACACTAAAATAGGATATGACACAAATGCAGGCAAACTACAGTACAATAAAGGAACCATGATATGTACATCAGAAAATTATTACATGAGGTCTGAAGGGGAAAGACCTCCACTGGGAACTCAGGAAAAGGGGTGAAATTTGACTTTGGGTTCTACCATCTTAATGATATAAATGCTTAAATATTTTCCTGTTGAAAACCATGTCAGGCAGAAGGATCAAACACTCAGTCCACTGGTTTCATGTGGCCAGTAGCATATCCCAGAAGGTCTAAACCAGATTAAAAAGGAATTGGGAAGTTGTTAACAAACTAAAGAAAATACAATAAAACACAGAAAACATTACATTGTAAAACTGAGTCAACAGGCAGCCAGCAGGATAGAAATCTGCTAAGTTCTTTTTTTTTTTAAACCTTATCTTCTCTCTTAGAATCAACGCTAAGGAACAATTCCAAGAAGAATATCAAAAAGAGCTAGATAATTGGGGTTACATGCCTTGCCCAGGGTTACAAAGCTAGGAAGTGTCTGAGGCTAAATTTGAACCCATAACCTCCCATCTTCAGATCTGGCTCTCTATCTACTGAGCCATCTGACTCTCCCTTAGAGGTCTCTTTCTATTTGAGTTGGAAACTACTGGTATAGCATAAAGAGAATTGGAATTGGAGACAGATTTGAGTTCCAATCTGGGCTTGTATAATTAGCAGCCAGATAACCATGGATATTAAACTTATGCTCCTTAAATTTAGGTCCTATATATATATTTAAAAGCAATGAAAGAAACTTCCAGGTAAACATGGTGGCAGTCTCGACGCAAGACTCTTCCTCTCCTCACCACATACCAATACAGACTCCCTCAAAAAGCAAAAAAAAAAAAAAAACCTAAATTCATATGAACAAAGGGACTCTAGAGTAGACACTCACAAGGTTAGAATTAAAGGTTGGAGCAAAACCTATTGGGCCTCAACTGATAGAAAGAAGGCAGGAGTTAGAATCATGATATCTGACAAAGCCAAAGTAAAAATAGATCTGATTAAAAGAGAGAGGGAAGGTAACTACATCCTGATAAAAGGCAGTATAGACAATGAGAAAATATCAGCAATCAACATGTATGCACCAAATGGTATAGCATCTAAATTTCTAAATGAGAAACTAGTGGAGTTGAAGAAGGAAATAGATAGTAAAACTATACTAGTGGGAGAACTGAACTTACCACTATAAAATTTAGATAAATCAAATAAAAAATAAATAACAAAGAGGTAAGAGATGTGAATGAGATCTTAGAAAAATTAGAGTTAGTAGATATATGGAGAAAAATAAATAGGGACAAAAAAGAATACACCTTCTTTTCAGCAGCACATGGTACATTCAGAAAGACTGACCATATATTAGGGCATAAAAACATGGCAAACAAATGCAGAAAATCAGAAATAATAAATGCAGCCTCTTTGGATCATAATGCAATAATAATAATAATAAGGGAGCATGGAGGGGCAAATAAAAAATTAATTGGAAATTAAATAACATGATTCTCCAAAATTGGTTGGTTAGAGAAAAAATAATAGAAACAATTAATAATTTCATTGAAGAAAATGACAATGATGAGACATTCTTTCAAAATCTATGGGATGCTGCCAAAGCAGTACTTGGGGAAATTTATATCCTTGAGTTCATATATTAACAAATTAGGGAGGGCAGAGGTCAATGAATTGAACATGCAAATCAAAAAACTTGAAAACAAACAAATCAAAAATCCCCAGATCAAAACTAAGAGATTCTAAAAATTAAGGTAGAAATTAACAAAATCAACAGTGAAAGAACTATTGAACTAATAAATAAGACTAGAAGCTGGTATTTTGAAAAAACAAACAAACTAGACAAAGTACTGGTCAATCTAATAAAAAAAAGGAAAGAAGAAAACCAAATTTATAGTATCATAGATGAAAAGGGAGACTGCACCTCCAATGAAGAGGAAATTAAGGCAATCATTAAAAACTATTTTGCCCAATTATATGGCAACAAATATGGCAATCTAGGTGATATGGATGAATATTTACAAAAATATAAATTGTCTAGATTAACAGAAGAAGAAATAGAATTCTTAAATAATCCCATATCAGAAAAAGAAATTAAACAAGCCATCCAAAAATTCCCTAAGAAAAAATCACCAGGGCCTGATGGATTCACAAATGAATTCTATCAAAAATTCAAAGAACAACTAATCCCTGTATTATACAAACTATTTGACATAATGAGCAAAGAGGGAGTTCTATCAAATTACTTTTATGACACAATATGGTACTGATTTCAAAGTCAGGCAGGTCAAAAACAGAAAAAGAAAACTATAGACCATCTACTTAATGAACATAGATGCAAAAATCTTAAATAGAATACTAGCAAAAAGATTCCAGCAAGTTATCACCAGGGTTATTCATTATGATCAGGTGCGATTTATACCAGGAATGCAAGGATGGTTCAATATTAGGAAAACCATCCACATAAATGACCATGTCAACAAGCAAACCAACAAAAAACACATGATTATCTCAATAGACACAGAAAAAGCCTTTGAAAAAATAAAACATGCATTCCTATTGAAAACACTAGAAAGTATAGGAATAAAAGGTTCTTTCCTAAAAATAATTAACAGTATTTATCTAAAACCATCATCAAACATCATCTGCAATGGGGATAAACTAGATGCATTCCCAATAAGAACAGGAGTAAAACAAGGATGCCCATTATCACCTCTATTATTTAACATTGTACTAGAAACACTAGCAGTAGCAATTAGAGAAGAAAAAGAAACTGACGGTATTAAAATTGGCAATGAGGAGATCAAGCTATCACTCTTTGCAGATGATATAATGGTCTACTTAAAGAATCCTAGAGAATCAACTAAAAAGCTAGTGGAAGTAATCCACAACTTTAGCAAAGTTGCAGGATATAAAATAAACCCACATAAGTCATCAGCATTTCTATTTATCTCCAACACATCTCAGCAACAAGAATTACAAAGAGAAATTCCATTTAAAATCACCCTAGACAATATAAAATACTTGGGAATCTATTTGCTGAGACAAACACAGGAACTATGTGAACAAAACCACAAAACACTTTCCACACTATTAAAACTAGATCTTAACAATTGAAAGAACATTAACTGCTCATGGGTAGGATGAGCTAACATAAAAATGACCATCCTACCCAAACTTTTTACTTATTTAGTGCCATACCCATCGAACTACCAAAAAACGTTTTTACTGAATTAGAAAAAAAACATACCAAAGTTCATTTGGGAGAACAAAAGATCAAGGATATCCAGGGAAATAATGAAAGACAATGTGAAGGAAGGAGTCTTGCAAAGTTCCAGATCTCAAACTATACTATAAAGTAGTGGTCATCAAAACAATTTGGTACTGGCTAAGAGACAGAAAGGAGGATCAGTAGAATAGACTTGGGGCAAGTGACTTCAGCAAGACAGTCTATGATAAGCCCAAAGATCCCAGCTTTTGGGACCAAAATCCACTATTTGATAAAAACTGCTGGGAAAATTGGAAGACAGTATGGGAGAGATTAAGTTTGGATCAACTTCTCACATCCTACACCAAGATAAACTCAGAATGGGTGAATGGCTCTAATATAAAGAAGGAAACTATAAGCAAATTAGGTGAACACAGAATATAATATACTTGTTAGATCATTGGGAAAGGAAAGACTTTAAAACCAAGCAAGAGCTAGAAAAATAATCACAAAATGTAAAATCAATAATTTTGATTACATCAAATTAAAAAGTTTCTGTATAAACAAAACGAATGCAACAAAAATTAGAAGGGAAGCAACAAATTGGGAAACAATCTTCATAACAAAAACATCTGACAAAAGTCTAATTACTCAAATTTTAAAAAAGCTAAACCAATTGTACAAAAAAATCAAGCCATTCTCCAATTGATAAATGGGCAAGGGAGGGACATAAATAGGCAATTTTCAGTTAAAGAAATCAAAACTATTAATAAACACATGAAAAAAGTGTTCTAAATCTCCTATAATCAGAGAGATGCAAATCAAAACAACTCTGATGTACCACCTCACACCCAGCAGATTGGCTAACATGACAGCAATGGAAAGTTATGAATGCTGGAGGGGATGTGGCAAAGTGGGGACATTACTGCATTGCTGGTAGAGTTGTGAATTCTGAAGGGCAATTTGGAACTATGCCCAAAGGGGGCTAAAAGACTATCTGCCCTTTGATCCAGCTATAGCACTGCTGGGTTTGTACCCCAAAGAGATAATAAAGAAAAAGACTTGTGCAAAAATATTCATAGCTGCGCTCTTTGTGGTTTCAAAAACTGGAAAATGAGGGGATGCCCTTCAATTGGGGAATGGCTGAACAAATTTTGGTATCTGTTGGTGATGGAATACTATTGTGCTCAAATAAATAATAAACTGGAGGAATTCCACATGAACTAGAATGACCTCCAGGAATTGATGCAGAGTGAAAGGAACAGAACCAGGAGAACATTGTACCCAGAGACCAATACACTGTAGTACAATCGAATGCAATGGACTTCTCCATTAGTGGCAATGCAGTGATCTGAACAACTTGGAGGGATCTATGAGAAAAAAAAAACACTATCCACATTCAGAAGAAAAACTGTGGGCATAGAAACGTGGAAGAAAAACAATTGTTTGACTACATGGGTTGAGGGGGATACAATTGGGTACGCAGACCAAATGAACATCCCAGTACAAACATCAACAACATGGAAATAGGTTCTGATCAAGGACACATGTAATACCCAGTGGATTTGCACGTGGGCTACAGGAAGGGTAGTGGTAGGAGAGGGAGGGACAGAATATGATTCTTATAATCAAGGAATAATGTTCTAAATTGACTAAATAAAAATTTTTAAAAAGCAATCATAATTCCTATAGCACCTACTCTACGACTTTATCATAAGGCTTTCTAGAGTCTTAAAACCATGTGTGTATATATATATTATTAGTATTTATTATTACTATAAAAATACTAATAATCTCATTCTAAACAAAATTTTACCATTTAAAAAAAGCCTTTTCTTCTGTATATACATAACATCTAAGAATTAATTTTTGCCTAGGACTAAAATACCTATGGTGAACAGATAGCCCAACTATACCTCATTGTACATTCTGCCTTTCTGGGACATGAAACAATAGCCCAGCAAAAGACTCTAAAGGGAAATAAAGAAGATTTAGAAAACTCCAAGCCAGAATTAGGATTCAATGAATGTGGCACTTGCGTTGTTCTACTTGTCTTGTTCATTGATTGTGGGGCAGTAGCTGTTGGGAAGGTTCCAAGAAGCAGTACATACTTAAGTATTTTTGTGTTTCAAGAATAATCCTGTAACAATATCTTTAGACAGTTTTATTTCATTGTGGCAGGGTGCTACTGTACCTGAGTCATTTTCAAAGTACAGGTTTGGACACGTTTGGGGTTTTTCTTCTTTTTATGGGTTGCCACACTGATGCTTCACAGGTGTAAATCATAACTTCTTTAAAGTAGGAGAATAACTTGTAATTTCTGTTACTCCTCTCCCTTCTTATTTCTTAACCTGTCTTGTTTCCTTTGTTATTGTTGGGTTTTTCCTACTCTTGGGGTCCCCCTCCACCACCAGTGGATTTCCATAAATTTAAGTGCTTACTCAATTATTTTGGGTTTTTACGATTTTTTGCTTTGCCTGTTCCTGATCACATCCAGATTTATTTTCTAGAGGAAACTAATTCAGTCAACCCCTCAACTCCCCACCCCTGATCTTTTTTTTGTTTTTCCATAAGTACTATAAACTTTCAACCAAACAGGCCACTCTGGAGTGCAGGGGGATTAAAAAAAAAGCTGCATTTATTTGCAAACAGATGGGCTTTCTTCTATCCTAAAGAGGCGCATTACATTTATTCTTGAGTGATACAATATGTGCTAGCTTTGAACAAACATTTTATCCAGACATTAGGTCTAAACAGTAGAACTAGCAACAGCCTCAAACTGTAAATGTTACCATGCTGAAAAAAACCACATTTTAAGAAAAAAATGTGTTTTTTCGCAAAGCAACATGAACTCTTCATAACCTGGCTTCTTCCTAACTTTCCAGTCTTCTTACATATTAACATGCCTTTCTGTGAACTGGTGCTCCAACTACACTAATCTTCTTGCTGTTCTTCTTTTCCCAGTTCCCACACTATTATACTAGCCATCCCCTAGCCTAGAATACTCTCTCCTCACTGCCACCTTTTTAGATTTCCCAGGATCCTTCAAGACAACATAAATGTCATTTTCTAAAACCTTTCCATGGTCTTTCAAATTCTGGTCATCAACCCTCCCAAATTACCTTCCATCTATTCTTAAAAAAAAAAAACGAACCCTTACCTTCCATCTTAGAATCAAAACTGTGCATTGGTTGCAAGCAAAAGAGCAGTCAGGGTGAGGCAATGGGAGTCAAGTGACTTGCCCAGGGTCACACAGCTGGGAATTTTCTGAGTTCAAATTTGAACCCAGGACCTCCTGTTTCTTTGCCAAGCTCTCAATTCACTGAGTCACCCAACTGCACCCCTATCTACTCTTTATAAATCTTCTATGTTTATATGTTGTCTCTTCCATTGCAGTGTGAGCTTCTTGAGGTCAGGAATGGTATTTTGGGCTTTCTCTTTATTTTCATCAATTAGCACAGTAATGGACACATGGTAAGTAATTATTAAAGGCCTTTTGCAGACTAAACTGTGAACTTAAATCCTTACATTCACCTTTCATTCTTTTCAAGGAGGTGGGGGAATTTCCAAGCTCACTAGAGCAAGACAGATTTTTGTATTGGAAGGAACAGCTGCTTTTGGTTTCTTTATAGTAAGCACTTATTAGTTAGTAGATAGCCTAGAGTATTGGATTAGAGGCAACCTCAGAGTTAGGGAGACATGGGTTCAAGTCTTACTTCTAGGGGCAGCTATGTGACACAGTAAATAAAACACCAAGCCTGGAGTCAGGAGGATCAGGGTTCAAATTTTGCCTTAGACACTTCCTAGCTGTGTGACCAAGGGCAAGTTACTCAATCTTGATTGCCTAGCCCTTGATGCTCTTCTGTCTTAAAAGTGATACAAAGACAGAAGGTAAGGGTTTAAAGGGGGAAAAGTCCTATGTCTGGAACATACTGACCATGTGGTTCTGGGAAAGTTACATCTTCATGCCATAGGGAGGTCTATAAAACTATAGTTGCAAAACAGGTGTCAATCTGCTTTGGTGAAGAGTTGCCTTACCAGGAATTTCCTATACCAATGAAATCATAGGTGTGGTTAAAAATTTGCCCTGGGTATTTATTTCTTTCCACTCATTTTCGGTTCAAGAAATATTTCTGAACGGCCTTTGATGGGGGAAAAAATAATTTAGTAGAGGCAATTGACTAATGGTGAAAGGATATGAACAGAAATTTTTCCAAAAGAGAAATCTAAGCTATCTATGACTAGATGGGAAAAAGGTTCTAGATGACCAACAACAAAAGAAATACAAAATAGAGCAACTTACCTTTGACATTCTAGTTCATACCCATCAGGTTGTCAAAGATGACAAAAGGGGAGAATGACAAATGTTGGTGGAGCTGTGGGAAAACGGGCACACTAGTACATTGTTGGTAGAGGTATAAACTGAGAAGAGTAAAAGAAACAATGACAAAATTCTGCAATTTTTGTCTCAGGGATACCACTAGCAGACGTATGTTCCGAAGAATTCAAAGAGAGAGAAAAAGAACCAAGATGTACAAAAATGTTTACAGTGTGGTTCCACACTAGCATATTCCACAGTTATAGCACTGGTGTCCCTAACTTCAGCCCAGACTTCTAGAGTTCGATGAAATAGGACTCATGAGTATAAAGAATTCTGTGAAAGATGCTTATGAGCCCACAATGGCTAAGGTCACAAACTTAGAAACATAGACTTTATAACCTGGAGGGAGCCTAGAGATTTCCTAGTCTAATGCATTCATTTTATGTCATAGGTAAGGAATGCTGTCATCAACGTCTGGTTAACTAACCAGGTGGTATAATGGATGGGTACAAGAATGACTGAGGTCAGGAATACCTGAGTTCAAATTCTGTCTTTGATCTTGGGCAAGTTACTTAAATTCTCTGCCTCAGTTACCTTATATGTAAAATAAGAATAATAATAGCACCCAAAGGGTCATTGAAAGGACCAAATAAGATACATAAAGCATTTTGCCAATCTTAAAGTTCTAAATAAATTTTATGCATTATTTCTATTAACAGTTAGGATCTAGGGAATGTGGCTATCACTTAAGAGCATCAGCCCTACTTATGCTGTGTCTTCCCTGAAATTCCACAGGGCATTGAGGGGGAACCACTGCCTCTATTCCTTTCTCAGGTTCTCAAAAGAGCAGTCTGCCTCTTACCTCTTGGCTCTGCCCCTTTGTCAGTGGTATTACTATTCTTATATTAGTCTCTGGGTTATGTCAGCATCATCCAATAACTTTTCATGGCTCTGGCCTCTATCTTAAACTCCTTCTTTTATCCTGGACCACAATACCCTCCACTTCATTTAGGTTCACTTACAAGCACATACTGTACAAAGATTTTAATCAAAGTGGTGTTAAAATAAATTTTAAAGGTTAATCTCAATAATACCCAACATGTGCATTTCCAGCTTCTGATGCTCTAAAGCCTTGCAGTGATGAGCAAAGCAGTACATATATACAAAGGCTCACATAGTCATCATTCCCATCTCTCTGGGAGTGGTGGGACTCACACTGAGTTTTTCTCCTCATAAATCAACAGGTGTAGATCGGCGTCTGTTGAAGTGATGTGTAAGGTGTGTATAAGTGTGTGTTGCCCATATAGGTTATGTATGTTCACTTGGACTAAATGCAGATCACTGGAAGGCATGTATATATCTGCTCCTCTTCAAGGGAGACCAATTCCTGTCTGGATGAGGTTTTGAAGGTTGAGACCACAAGGCTAGCAAATCTGCTTTCCTCAAAGAAGGTGGACCAGACAAGAGTTAGATCCTTCTTCCCTTAAATATTATAAGTCAATTAATATATTATTGCATATATCATTATTAACAAATAAGGAAATTGTTTGAGTCTTAGTTTCAAGCTGCTTTCTTGGTTAATTTCTCAAATGGGAAGGAGGGTCTTTAGCCATATTTCTGAAGGCTTGTTTCCCTTACCACCAAACACTTTTGTTTCCTCATCAAAAATAGGGAATAAGCCCATTTATACAAACAGGTAGCAAACAGAAATCAGAGAAGTTATACAGGTTAGAATATGCCAGATAATAAACAGTATATAAACTCTCCCACTAGGAATCCGATCCAAAGTCACTGGTCTCATTCAAGGAGAAATTCCTTGACAAGCTAGAAATAAGAAGTGCATCAAGTTTCTAGCTCCTCTCTATGAGTGCTCCTTCCCAATGTCTTTTTCTCTCCCCAGGCCTTTCTCTGTGAAATGGGAATAAAACTGTATATATCCTCTCTTGAAACTAGAAGCACAAAGTTCTCTCTTCTCCAAAGCTGTCAAGCCAACTCTGCCCCTCATGCAGCATGAAGCATCAAGAAATCATTTTCTCTCCTAATGAGGAGATTTAAATTCAAGTTTACAAGTTCATAGATATAAGAAACTAAGAATGTTCGGGAAATTTCTCCCGCAAGAGTAGAGTATTTTGACCAAAAGGGGAAGGATGAGTTGTTTTTTTGTTTCTCAAATCTCTGGCTTCCCATTAAGTGTCTCCCTTCATCTCTCTTCCTTTTGTCCTAGAGCAAAATCTACTGGATTCTCATCCCACCAGGGCAACCAGAATCATAGGAGCCTGCAAGCAGCTTACTGTTTTCTCAATCTCTTTCAATACATTCATTCTCAGTTCTACTTTAAATTTTTTTTAATTTTTATTTATTTATAAATTTGTGAATTTATAAATTAAATTATAAATTAAAATTTTTAAAAATTACCTTCCACCTTAGAACCAGCAGTAAGGGCTAAGCAATGGAGGTTAAGTGGCATGCCCAGGGTCACACAGCTAGGAAGTGTCTGAGGCCAGATTTGAACCCAGGACTTCCCTTCTCTAGGCCTGGCTCTCAATCCACTGAGCTACCCAGCTGCCCCCCATTCTACCCCATTCTTCTTTTTTAATATCTTAGTACCAGCTTCTTCTTTCACTTACACAACTCCAGCTAACTTCTCACTACAGATATTTCCCCATCTTGTAGCTAAATAGAGAAAATATTTATTATCTATCCCTTCTTTATCCATCCATCTATCATGGATCCTGTCCCCTAACTCTACAAGTTATCCAGACTAAGCATCCCCACTTCATTCACCTAATCCTGATATGGCATGAATTCACTGTCTTGGTATCCATCTCTAGATGATCTGCAGCTTAGCAATGACCTTCCTATACTCTCATGCCCAGTTCTGAACACTACACACCAGATATCTGACCATGGTAGAGCAGAATAGAAAGGTCTCCTCCTTTTGGCTGCCATATTACAGAACTGATTTGTACTAAACTTTACATCCATTCCAGATTTATTTGGACAAACTCTGTCATTCCCAGAGCTATATGCTCCAGTACAGTATTTCTGAAACATCTCTGAATTTTTTGTCTGTGGCCAATGAGGGTGTTGCTGATCAGAGAGAGAAAGGGAAAATGAAGGAAGAAACAGAGGAATGGAGACTGACAGAGATAGAGAAAGAGGGCAGTAGGGGAGACAGATGCTAAAATGAAATAATATATATATGTATTTATTGAATCTCCGATCTTGTTTAAGCTCTCTCTAGGGCAGTGGTTCTTTACCTTGTGTCATGGATTATTGGCAGCTTGGTGAAATTATAAACCCCATATCAGAATAATATTTTGAAATGATTATATGAAATACTAAATATAAGTTAGAGGTTAGTGAAAATAGAAGAGTATTTTCCCCACCCAAGTTCACAGATTCTCTTCCTGTTCTTCCTCATCCCAGGGCATACCATACTGTATTATCTCCCCACTCTCCATTTGTATATTCAAAACTAAATTTAGATGAGGTATCTTCCTTCCTATCAGTGTGACCCTGGACAAGTCATTTAACCCCATTTGCCTAGCCCTCACCACTCTTTTGCCTCAGAATAATTACTTAATATCAATTCTAATGCAAAAGATAAGGGTTTAAGAAAATGATTTAGCCTCAAAATGGAAAAGAATTCACAACTGGAGGCCCCTGAACTGCTATGAGGAGAGGAGGAAAGGCAGGTGCACTTAATTTGGGAAAGAGAATGGGTTGGTTATACCTAAATAGAAGAATTTTAGGCTCTTTAAAGAACTAGGCATTTCCCAGTCCCTAGCTGACTCCTTCCCTCAGTCTCTGCCCAGCTGCTAGTAGGTTAACAGCCTACTGAAGCACGAGCCGGAGATGACCAGCCTGATCTTTCTTACCCTAGGGATGCCTCTGGCTTCCATGTTGTCAACATTGTACTTTTTTAGGCACTGTTTCAGGAATACTAAATGCTTTCTCTCTACTCTGAAGGATGTGCATGCACCCAGTCCCAAAGCAATTTGGGCATCATCGTCAGACAGCTCTATAAGGGTTTATTGAGAGCCAAGTGCTCAAAAGAGTCTCAGCCAAGCCTTTGGGGTCTTGTGTATACTCACTTCTAAAAGGCTTCTCTCCTTCAACAAGAAACACCACGTGGGATGCCACAGGGCACCTAGCAAGTCAAAGGTCATACCATGCTCCCAGCATTTCACCACAAAAATGTGGCAATCAGTGACACAGTTCACATTTCTAATGTTGTTTAATTTGGCAATGAGGTGAAATGTCAATAGGTTTCCTATTTTGACTGAAATCATTAAATATACCAAAGGGAATATTCCATGTGTGTTTGTCATCCCAGAATAAAGATGAGCATACTTCCTGAGAAGTTCAGCTCAGCTAATGGGATAATGGCTCTGCAGAAGACTTTATATTAGAAACACATATTTCATTCACATTCTTGCTCAACCTGGAGAATTGCTTCCTTGTTGCCAAAAAAGCTATGGGTTTCTCTCAACCCAGTCCTGGATTTCTCATTGACATTAATGGAAATTTCCCCTTCAGGGAAGAATGGTATATGCCCTAAAAGGATAAAGACAATGGCAGGAGATGAAGGATACTTTTTCTGCACTGGGCTGTGAGATATTTTTCTTGGATGTTGTTTCTTGATTCTGGCTGAGAATTCTTTTGAGAAATCTAAAACATCCCCACTCTCAAGGTTCATCTTTTGAAAAATGTATTTTTACCCATCTATTGTCATTGCAGTTTACAAAGGAAAATAATTATAGATGGATATGCACACATGGAAATTTGCAGTTTGTTAATTAAAACATGTACCTCTCAGCTAATTCCACCCAACTGTAAGGGGTACGTCCCTTTATTTTGCATCCAAAGGAATGGCATTCTTAGAGAAAAGCTGACATTATTATTTCCTAAAGGAAATGGGATATAAAATATGCATCTATGCCACTTACTGTAGTCTAAAGTGTGAAAAAATTCTTTGTAGTTAATGTTCACACATTACTAATAACCTGTAGAGCCAAAGAGCCTTTAGCATGTAGCCTTTAGGAAAAAAATATACAACATGCAAGTAAGACATCATACAAACACCAGGCCAATTCATACAAGTGACCAAATGCTAAAATCATATTAAATCAGTCCTCTGGCTGTCCTGCTCGTTATTTTTGCTGACTTGGAAACCTTGAAGTGTTTTTGTATCCATTTCATTATCTCCAAAAGCATGAACTGTAATGGAATTTACATAAAAATCCTGCTGGAGAGTAGAGACCCGACTGCACAGTCAGCTTTGCCTCCTAATCCAATCTTCCCCAATGCAGTTGGCATGGCGGTTGCCAAACTCAAACAGCAGGGGGGTCTTTTGTTAAGGAAAAGTATGAATTTGAGCTTTAAAATGAGTAGAAGGCTTTTTCTATTAAACAAGGTGCTTCCCCTTGCTGAGTTTACATGAGACATCTAGCAGGAGACATTATTAAAAATCCTCAGAAATTAGCCCCCTGAACAATTATCTTGGCTTAGCTATGGGAAAAGACATAAAAGGTCTGATGAAAAGAGCATTTGGATTTTCATTTTTGAAGATCCATAGGACACCACAGTAGTGTGCTATTAACTCTTGTAGCCAAGACTTCTTATTCTGTATCAATTTCCATTGAAAATTCAAAATATCTGTATATAATGTATTTTCAATGCCTTTCTTCTTTGATACCAGTTACCTACCAATATACTGTCCCTTGCCACCAATGGAACCTTCCTTCGTAACAAAGTAAACATAGTTAAATGAAACCATCTATCACATAACAAAGTCTAATAGAGTATCTGTCTCACAGTCATAACCTAACCACCACTACCAGATCCATCTGAATATCATACCTGAATATTATATAATATACCTACCTAAACTATTATCAGTCCTCTGGACCAAAGATGGGGCATTACATTTAATATTAGTTCAGAGGTGTGTTAGCACTGTTTGTATTTATGTTGCTATAATATACACACACGTATATATACACATATCTACACTGTGTGTACGTAGCCTTTTTTATTTGCTTTGAATGTATTGGATCATATAAGACTTCATTACTTGTTTTAAATCACAATTGTGGGACTTTGGATGAATCACTTTTACACTATAAGCCTTACTTCATCTGTAAAATGAAAACCATCATCAGTGACATCATCATTATGCATTTCTAAAGCACTCACTATGTGCCAGGCAAGTGATGGAGATACAATGAAAAGCAAAAACACAGTCCCTTCTCTCAAGAGCATCATATTCTAATAGGACAATGATAGCATTTATCTCATCAGGTTGTTATGAAGGTCAAATGAGAGGCTATCTCTCTCTCTATATATATATATATAAAGTTCCTTGCAAATTTTTAAGCATTATAGAAATATCAGCTGTGTTTGATATTATTAGTATGTATTCCCATGTTTCTTGAAATTCATAGAACTGAAGAGCAGAAATTAATGAATTTTGACATGGAAAATGATCTCGGAATTCATCTGATCCAACCCTCAAATTTTACAGATGAGAAAACTGAGCTTTTGAGGTTTTTTAAAGGAGTTTTTCCAAGGTCCATAGATAGTATCACAATTGAGATTTGGGGACAGGTCTTTTGACTATCTCTACTTTAATTCCTTAAAATTTTGTTATGAACATTTATTCCTCCTTGTTTCAGTTTAAAAAGTAACAGAAATCTCTTTTCTCTCCCTCCACCTATTGGAAAAGAATAGGAAAAATAATTCCTTGTAGCAAATATGCATAGGCAAGCAAAACAAATTCCCTTATCAGCTCATTCTGCAGCTTGATTCCATCATATCTTTTTCATGAGGAGAATAGCTTGCTTCATCATTGCTCCTCTGGAATCATGGAAGGTCGTTTCATTGAATAAAGTTCTGTCGACTTTGAAAGTCATTTATCTTTTTAATGTCATTGTTATTGTATAAATTATTCTCCTGCTCATTTCATTCTGTGTTGGTTTGTAAGTCTTTAAAAAGTATTCATTTTCATAATATTGATGTTATAAATTGTTTTTGTGGTTCTACTCACTTGATTCTGCATCAGTTCATGCAAGTCTTTCCATATCTCTTTGAAATTACTTATTACCTTATATCTTACTGTGATCTTCACATAAAATAATTTCTTGAAATAATAAATAGAGAAAGGTCTCACCAATCACCCAGTCCACCAAATGTTTCAAATAATAACTTTCCTACTCTTGCATCTGGCCTATTTTTTATCTTACATTTCTGATGAGTTAAAACTTCTGTTTTCCCCTTAAGAGAATGTTCCAGAAATTAATATTTCTCTGTTAAGATATTTTTCCTTAAAAAGAGCAAAAATATTTCCTTTCTTGGTTTTATTTCTATTCCTGTGGTCTCTTATCAATCCAAATAATCCTTCTGTCTCTATAACATTCATTATTTTCAAATTTTTGAAGACTGTTATCATGTCAATTCTTAGAAGCTAGTTCCTTTAATCTTACCTCCCAAAATTCCCTCCCCATTCTTTCTCCTCACTTATTTCATTTCCCCCCCTGTGTTCTCTCTTAACTCTCTCCAATCTTCTACATATTTCTGGTGCTGAGTTTATCTAAACTGGTTATATTCTTCCAGGTGCATCATTTTTCATTTATTTGGGGATTCTTGTAGAATCTTTGTATACAGCTCGAGTAGTTAGTAGAGTTTGATGTTATTGCATTGTTTCTTTTTATGGTATTATCATCACTTGACTGACTTGTGGGAAGCCCTAGAATACTCTACCAGTACCTGCCACTAATCCCTGAGGGAGATTTTTTTTTCCCCTGCAGACCCATCTATCTGGTTAGTCTGTTTAAAGAATGTGCTATAGGAGAGAACATGTTGACATTAGCTAGGTTAGAATGTAGCACTAGTTTTACTATAGCTGCCATATTTTCTCATGTAATTTGCTTGTTTTGAAGTAGATATTTGTTGCCAAATTGGCAGGGAGGGGCATGAAGCCAAATTTATGGGGTAGCAAACTTGGTGAATATGACCTGGAGCATTATTATCCTACATAGGAGAGTCTCTAAAGACCTATAAAGAGCAGTTGGAGAAAGGTAAACTGTAGTTAAGCATTTTTACTTTTATTTTCAGAAAATAGTATTATTGAGGGCTCTATTCTCCCTGATTCCCCATGACTCTTATACGTTCCTCTTCTCTTTATCATATTTTCTACCAGCTTCCCTTTCAACTCTTCTGGTCTCTTCCGCTACCCTATGTACAATCCATCAGCTTCCAACATAAATATCTGCCAACCTTCCTTTGGTTCTCATTTCCTGGATATCTTTCAACTTCTTATCCTCCTGGGAGTATCACTGTTCTTTTTATTAGTGCTTTTACTATGTCTACATTCTGTCTTTCTCTTCTATACCCCAACACACCTAATCTCTTCAAACCCTTTCCCTTTTAACCATAGGTTCAAGGATAGAGTAACACAGCTGTAATTGCATGCTGAAAATAAATGTCACAAGCTCTATGTTAGGAGAGGAGCAAATATTTCTTTTTTATTTCATTTTTATTAGTAGTATTCCAAATTTTACAAAACAAAACAAAACAGGCATTTCCATATAAGCAGAAAAAAGAACATACTACACAAATGAAATCACAAATCTCTTATAGGTTTAACTTACTTTGCTTCATTTCTACATATTAAATCCCAACCATAAATGTCCCAGCCTGCCCTCCCCTCCCCTTATCACAGAAAATATCTTCAAGGCAGCCAACATGTACATATAAATTGTCTTTCATATTTCACCTTTGTGTTTACTTCTGGAGGTAACATTCACAGTTTATTCTTCTAGCATTAATTCTGTGGCTCTGTATAATGTTTTCCTGGTTCTACTCATTTCACTGTTGATTATCTCATGTACTTCTTTCCAAGTTGGTTTTTTTTTTTTTAAATCAGCCTACTCATCCTTTCTTATGGCACAATAGAATTTCATCATAATATTTAAACCAAATTTGCACTGCCTTCAGTGCCAACACTGGTCAGACTTGTTCATCTTTTGCAAGAATTATGAGAGAGAGAGAGAGAGAGAGAGAGAGAGAGAGAGAGAGAGAGAGAGAGAGAGAGAGAGAGAGAGGAAGGGAGAAAGAATTACAATATAGTCTATAAGAGAGCAGAAAAACCAAAGGGGTTAGATTCCTAGAAGTTTGAAGCATCTTTTATGTGGCATTCTACCTTTCCCCCTCATCTTCATTATAAGGTACAGTTTTAGCTGTTGTATCTCCAAGGAATATAATCAGACTCAATGTAGTTTGTCTACTTTCCATGGGGGTGGTTGAAATAGTCAAGTTAAGAGTTAGTTTAGACCCAAACCACAAAATACACTTAAGAGAAAGTCTAAGAAGTGAATCCAAAACCCTTGCCAATAGTGAAGATTGCCCAGTGGTGGACATCTCCATGAGAGTTCTCTTTCTATAATATTCCAACTCCCCAAGCCCAACATGAAGAATGTATGCCCCTACTTAGAATGATAGAATCATAATATACTATAGTAATAGAACTGAAAGGTCCTTTACAACCATGAATTCTAAACCTACTCATTTTACAGTAGAATAAACTGAGGTCAAGAGAAATGAAATTACTTATCCAACATTATATTCCTAGTAAGTGAGAGTCAGGACTAGAATTCAGGTACCTTGACTTGTAGTCCAGCACTTTTCTTCTGATCTTCACTATCAGTTTCTAAGATATTTCTGAAAATTATTTAATATTATTACAAATGTAGGATTGCTGTTTTCCTCCCATAGGATGATATACATAGACTCTAATGTAATAATTTTCTACAAACCATAACCTAGTGTCCTTAATTCCAGGCTTATATGCATTGAGTCCAATTTCAAGTGATACCTCAAAAATATTATTTTCATTTTGGCTATTTATTGTCATAACCAGAGCTTATTCTATGAAATCTTAGAATATAGGTTATATCTAGAACTTCAGAACCATGTTGAAGGGGTCCTTCAAATCCCATACAAACACAAAAGAACATCAAGTATTTAAAAAACAAACAAACTTTCTTTTACCCCAGAGAAAATTTAAAATAAAAAAAATCATCATAAGAGGCCATAAGCAATCAATACAATTCTCCTTCTCTTGTGAGGGAAGTCTCTACAAAGTCCCAAAGTCCTCAATACTCATAGTAACAATCTACAGCCTCCCTTTAGAACAGAAACAAACTTTGGCGGTTTTTGTCCAACACACCTGCAACACTGAATTGCAGGTGAATCAATCAATACCCTCTGAAAAATAGATTGGACTTCTCTGGAAGGGAAACACACTTGAGATGATTCTATAGGCAACTCCCACTTTTCATCTGAGTAATGCACAGTAACAATAGAACCCACTGTTAAGGTACCTTGCTTTCCCATATTACGGCTTTATTTCCTTGTCATTGCTTCTCCCCATATCTTTGAACCTCTTCTCTCTCTGAAAGTTGGTTTGTTCTTTTCTTAGCTCCCTCTCAAAATAGAATAAACTTGAATCCTCAAACTTAGTGTTATTAGGACAACCATGAAAGATAACCTTGTCCAAGAAGACCCAGTCCCAACCACCCACCCATCATTCACTAGATCAGATTCCAATCTCTTACTTGGAGCTGCTAGAAAGCTAACCATGAGGAATACTAGCCACTGACTACATTGTTCCCTTCCCTATAACTACCTTCTGAAGGAGAGGTTACACCTTTGCCTCTTCAGGACTGGGATCAGGAACTCAAAAATGTCCAAGGAATATCTTCTCAAGTCGCAAGAGCAAGCACATGTACTTACCCATGTGATTCTTGCATGGGACTGCTATTATCATCTCCTAATAGTGAAAGGGGAAAGAATTATTCTTCCTCACCCAGCAGTCCAAACTACACTCTCTCCCCTCTTGGTTCTTAGGGTCTTCTTTAAAGAAAAGCAACAGGTGAAAAGATAGAGGTCTTGAGGAGAAATGCCTTTTGTGGACCAGCACAAAAAAAAAAATATCTCCTAACCGGGAGGTCTTCAAAGAATTCTAACCTACAGAAGGTGCCAAGGAATTTGTCCATACAATCCATATGAAATAATAAAGTTCCAAACCAAAACTAACTGCTTTTTTTTTTTTGTTTATCAATTGGCTTGAGAAACTCTTGATCAATCTCCTATCTTCAAATGTCTTATGATTTAAGTAAGTAATTTTTAAAACAGGAATTTTGTACTGTGCTCAGAAAACAAAGAGCCCAAGGGTCCTCTCTACACATTAACAAGAAACATAGACAAGGGTTCCTTCCCTACTGGGAATGCCATGTCCCTCAGGCTATGAAAACTTGCCTCTAATTTCTTCTTAAATCAACTCATGGATAATATTTTTTTTAAACAATTACTTTTAAGGTATATAGTTGGAGGGTTTTTCTTAAAATATCTGGTTTTGATTTTATTATTAAAACCTTCTCTTACATGTTTCTTGAATTGAATTTCAACTGAGTTCTTCATGTCATTTGTCCATGTTGGAAATTCCTCGATTCCGCATAAGCACAATTCCAAAAAAATTGAGTTTGCTTTTTTGTCTTACCACAGGGTAGGTCCCTATTTGTGGTTATTTTTAACTGGGCTGCTGCATCTAGCAATTTTAGTACTTTCTTACAGTACTGTTTTCTCAAAATGATCTGACTTTGCAAAAATTAAATAAATGAACAGACCTACCTATTGCTGTGCCACATCTCAAGCATTTGGGGAGATAATCCATTATTAACTGTGCTCCTCTATACTAAGCAAAAGGAAACATCTGAACCTGGGATTTGATGATGTGTGTATTTCTTTCCCTTTTTTTCACTTGTTTTTCTTCTTGAGCATTTTAAGTTATCTTTTTCCTTCAACCTTATTCCAATTTACCATGATAAAAGAAGTCAGTCTCTTTGGATATGAGCTACTCCATATCACTTTTTTTCCTTTCATAATCACCTTTGATATTTTCACCTTAAAGTCCTCTCCCAAGGTCCTTTTGTCACCCTTAAAACAAGTTACCTCTAGGCCATCTCCATGGGTAGATACTGGCTATATAGGGCAAAAGCCAACAAGAGCTGCTTAATTGTCTTCACAGACACAGAAAAACTAAATCTCAGATGGGAGGGATCTTAGAGGCCATCCAGGATAACACATACTAACGTACCTAACATTCAGTCATCCAGCTTTGCTTGAAGTACAAGATAGGAATTTATTGCCTACTGAGGTAGCCATAACCATTAGAAATTTTTTCCTTCATCAAGCAAGGATTTGTCTTCAACTTAATATTACTTTCTTGTTATTCAGCATCTTGTATAAATCTGTTTATAAATGCATGTCTTCTGCCCCATTAGAATGTAAGCTCCTTAAGGGTTTTTTCCTTTGTCTCTCTAGTGTTGAGCATAGTGTCTGGCACATAGTAAATGCTTGAGAGTTGTTTGTTGATTGATAGACAAATTTCCCTCCCATTCTCTTAGTTCTGCTTTTTTGGGCCAAGAAGAATAAATAAAATATTTATGCCACATGATGGGAATAAGGACCAGAACTTCAGTTTCATTGATGTAGGAAATTGTCCAAAGAGGATGAAATTTCCTCTACCAATGTAGATCAGCACCATTTTAATTTTTAGTCAGTCTGGGGCAATGAGGGATTAAATAAATTTCTGAGGATTGCATAGTGATACATAGTATGTGTCTGAGAAAGCATTTGAACCCAGATCTTCTGAATCCTGAGGCCAGCTCTCTGTCCATTATATCACACTGTCTCTCACTTTTATATGATAGTCCTTAAAATATTTAAATAGAGCTATGCCTCTCCTAACCAACCCCCAAATTCCCCAAAATCTTCTCTTCACTAACCTAAACATCCCCATGTCAACCCTTTTTCAACCTGGGCATCCTTCTATGAACATTCCAATTTATCGTATTTCCTAAACTGCAGAATTGAACACTAGAATGCCAAATTGTAGAGTTATATTCTAGTAAGTAATATGGAGGTTTTTTTCCTAAGATATGAATTATAACCAAGACAAAGTATCATAGGGTACAACCTATTTGGTACTGGTTCCAAACCTTTCTTTTTTTGTTAGCTAAGATTGCTTTTTTGGCTGCCATATCATACTCTTGACTCATAATTAACTGGCACTCTAGCAAAAGCCCCAGGTTTGGTTTGGTTTGGGTTTTTTTTTTTTATCAAATAAAGTGCTGTCTAGCCACCAATCCCTACACCCAAACAGATTTTAGAGTTGTCTGGCTCAATGTCCTTCAGGACTCTAGCAAAATGGCTGAAACGGTCTGATTGATTATGCTATAATCCCATTGCCTCTGCCATATAGACTGACCTCAAGCTGTGAGTAGACTCGTGAAAAGACAAGTCATCCTAATGATCATAGGGGATTTCTTCCTAGTTGCTTTGGCCATAGTGGCAAAACACATCAGTCAAAATAATGACTGAAATTGTTCAACGGGTTGAGTCACCCACTCC
Organism: Monodelphis domestica; assembly: GCF_027887165.1. Lineage (NCBI taxonomy): Eukaryota > Metazoa > Chordata > Mammalia > Didelphimorphia > Didelphidae > Monodelphis > Monodelphis domestica. The sequence continues at coordinate 50,162,120 of NC_077228.1, read as the reverse complement.
CATTCTATGACCAAATGGAGACAAGACTATGTCAACACATATAATGAAACTGAATTGAAGCAATTGCCTGGGTAATTCAGGCCCCCATTTTCACTTGAAATTGAATGGAAAGTGTTCTTCTGGCTTTATTGGTTGTTTCAATGCTCCACTTCCCTTGGTTATGTAGGCAGAGTCTGAGATTTTACAGAAAATTGTGCCTGAGGTGTCATAATTACGTCCCCATAAGCCTAGCAGGGTAAATTATGAGTATATTTCCCTGAGGTGCTGTAAAATATTTTATTTATTACTATTTCCTCCATCCCTTTCTCACAGGTGGTTAGATTTTTTTTTTTTTTAGAGATTATTAACTAGGCTTGTGTAGGCAGGTACAGTCATTTGACTTCAGGAAACCATTATCCTAGCCAGCCTCCCAACTGCTCAGACCCAGGGACATTACTTATAAAAATGAACCAGGGCTCTCTGTTTAGTAAATTCTCAACACATTTCTCTATCTACTCTATCAAGTGGAAAGTTCCTATATTGGTCGGCTCCATTAAAAATTTCCCGAATCATAACATTGTCCTAATGTTACTCTACTGTTCAACATTCTATTCTAACTTCCTTTTGTGCCATAAAATGGTCTGCTTATTCTGCCAATCAAGCTCTCCTATCAATTGCCACTACCTAAGCTTGCACAATTTCATCAGCACCTTTCTCATTATATCCTTACAGAGAGCCTTGGTTGTTGCAGTCAAACCAACTTAGTTCACTTATTTCTCTCCTTGGGTGATTTGTTCACTGCCTTTTTTCTGTTTCTTTTTTGTGGACCATTCCCTTTGCATTGAATGGATTTTCATGTCTTTTCTTCCAACCCAGGCTCTCCACCTCCTTCAAAATCTAACTCAAAATCAATATCTGAGAAATGCCCATGATTATTCCCATAAAACTATTCACTTGTCTCTTTTATACCTTCTGACTAAATAGATGTCCAGCTTGGTCTACATAAATGTATAATACCGATTTCTAGAATCACAGGATCTGAGAATTGGAGGGAACCTCAGTGACTCTCTTTACCTAAAAGGAATCCTTACTATAGCATGTGAGACAAAAATTAATGCAGCTTCTACTTATAGATTGCCAATGAAAGAAAAGCCACCACCTTTCAAGGATGCCTATATACTTTCAGCTAATAAGCAAGGAGTATTTTCTAACATCAAGCTTCAATTTGCTTATTTTCTACTTTCATGTATTTGCCCCCTGCTTCTGGGGCCAAATAAAATCTTGACATTTCTATTTATGTTTTAGTCATTGAAACCATGATCCACTCATACTGAATACTCCTTTCATCACTGAAAACTGCAAACCTATTCCATACTTAAGTTCTATAAATTTTGCCCAGGCATCTTTTTGTTTTTACATGTCAATTCAATTTTTAATGATCATTTTCTGACAATTTGCAATCCATGGTCTTTCCCTCCTTCTCCCCCTAACTCCTCTCCAAGACAGCTTGTAATATGATATAGGTTGAATATATGTTGTCATGTAATACATATTTACATATTCATCAAGTTATAAAAGAAGACTCATATTACTTACACTAGGGAAAAATTCATGGAGAAAATAAAGTGAAGAGTGGTATGCTTCAACCTGCATTCAGACACTAAGTTCCTTCTATGGCAGTGGATAGTCTTTTTATTTTCCTGAGTTCCTTGGGGTGGTCCTGAATCTTTGCATTGTTGATAATAGTTAATTCATTCACAGTAGATCATTATATATTATTGCTATTACTGTATACAATGTTTTCTGCTTCTGCTGACTTCGCTTTATATCATTTCATAAATGTATTTCAGGTTTTTTTTGTGGTTGTCTTATTTCTTATGGCACAAAGTATTCCATTATAATCACATATCACAAATTGTTCAGTCATTCCTCAATTGATAGGCAATCCTTCAGTTTCCAATTATTTGCTACCACAAAAATAGCTACTATAAATATTTTTTGCAGGTAGGTCCTTTTATCTTTAATCTCTTTGGGATCCAGACCTAGTGTGATCTTGCTGGATCAAAGGGTAAACACAGTTTTATGGCCCTTTGTGTATGGTTCCAAAGAGTTTTCCAAAATGGTTGTATCAATTCACAGTCCCACCAACAGTGTATTAGTGTATCAGTTTTACCACTTCCTCTCCTAGTCTATACTTCAATAAACTATCATTATAACATTACCTTTTGAAAAACAGAGACTATTTTCTTCTTTCTTTGTAGCCCTAGTTTTTAGCACAATGACTAGCACTTAGGAAGCACTAGATCAATGTATAATGATTGATCCATTATTGAAACTCATTGGAGACCTTCCACTGTGTCTTTTTAAAAAACTTTAATTAATTAATTAATAATATTTTTCCATGGATACAAGATTTATGTTATTTCCCTCCTCCTCTCCCCCAGTAGCCAATAAGCAATTCCACTGGGTTTTACATGTGTCATTGATCAAGACCTATTTCCATATTATTAATATTTGTACTGGAGTTATATTTAGATTCTACATCCCCAATCATATCCCCACCGACCCATGTGATCAAACAGTTGTTTTTCTTTGGTGTTTCTACTCCCACAGTTCTTTCTCTAGATGTGAATAGCATTCTTTCTCATAAGTCCCTCTGAATTGTTCTGGATCATTGCATTGCTGCTAGTAGAGAAGTCCATTATATTTGATAATGCCACATATCCATTTCTGTGAACGAGGTTCTCCTGGTTCTGCTCCTTTCACTCTGCATCAATTCCTGGAGGTCTTTCCAGTTCATCTATTATGTCTTTTAACATTCTATAGATACCATTATAGTATTTGGGTTGGCAATCTGTTACTTTACTTTTGTTATCAGACTAGCCCATATTTTTTTTCTGGTAATGTCCTCAATAAAGCCTTTTTACTCTGTTTCTCACACAGAAGTCATTAGCTTCACTTTTTGTCTTTGTATCTCCAGTGCCTAGCACACAGCAGGTATTAATTAATTGATCATTTCATGATATACCTCAGTCTCCTTAGATCCATCATGAATCTTTCCTTTGGTCTCTGAAGCCAAATGAAATCCCTAAGAGAACCCTGGAAGTATTCTAAAGGAGGGTTTCTGTGGCATCAAGGAGATCAAAATTCCTAAAATTTCTTCAAGGATTTTTTTCTACAGTTTCCCAAATGTGATCCCACCTGATCAGTTTCAATTCACTTTGGACCACATAAATCCAGTTGTTTCTTCTATACATCTGTGTATAAGAAGAATTTATTAGTCTTCTACTACATGCCAAGTACTGAACTAAGTAGAGACACACAGTCCTCTTAGATGAAAAGACACCAGAAGGCAAGGGAGCTGGAAGAAGGCTTCTTAAGGTGATCCTTATAGTAAAGTTTAAAGAAAGCCAGGGATTAATTCTAAGAGGCAGAGATCAGGAGAACGGAAAATAAGATAAGGTGGCTGGATGATAAGACATTATGTGGAAGGCAGTCATATGTAAGGAGACTGGAGGAATAAGAAAGGCTTTGATGGCTCATTACTGATGAGGCCTTTTGCAATCAGCAATAGTTCTAGTGATTCAATGGAGATAAAGAAGGTTCAAAATAACAGCCCCTGAAGAGTGATGTGCTATGCCAATGACCCATGGAAGCTTCTGTAAGGATTAGCAAACCCCTAGTAATCAATCTGTACTGCACTTTACCTCTAACTCATTCATTGTCTTTAATACATTCAAGAGATGAGTAGATTACAGTAACTGTGAGAAATCGGAACATTTTCAAAGGGAAATGAATGGTGGATCACATATTCATTAACTTGACCTTGGAGCAGGTCACAGTAGACACAGAAAAGAGAAGGGTTACCTGCTGCCAGCTATTGTTAGGAGGGGATGATGTGAGATCCCCCCCAGTGGCGATAGTTGATATATTGCCCTAAATCCCTGGGCATACCAGCCATAAGAAATATATCAGATGGATATCTCAGCTATAAATACATTTGAAATTATATTTGGCAGAGAGTAAAGCTTGGAAGAACTGTATATGCTTTTCTCGCTCTATTTATGGCTGCTTTATGTCTCAGAGTTTGTCATGATCATTATTAATATTTACTGTTAATTGCTTATGTATATTATTTGAGTGCCAATGAAGCCCTACAGATGTTTCGTTTTTAATGACAAAGATAATGATAACTGAAATGGTGATTAAAAATATACTATAAGCTTAGCACCTTCATAAAAGTCCCAGCGCTCTTTACAAAAGCCATAAAACAATAAACTAAAATAACAGCTGTGCTAATCATGAGCTAGTTTAAAAAGATAACACTTAAGAGTTTAGTTTGTTGGCTTTTTTTTCCTAAAGTCTACAAATAAAAAGAGGCTAGGTCCAAAGAGGCAAAGTTGGAAATTTACAGCTAGAAAGGAATAAGTTAAAAGACACATAGTCCACTGGTCTCCACTGAAATCATAGCCTGGTGTTAGAATTCTGGTTTTACTTGTAAGGTGGTAGATCATAAGAACTATAATTTATATTCAATGAATTCCAATTCAAGTTCTAGTTCAAATCCATTTCAGTTTTCAGTCTCACACTTATGAAAATAATAATCCTTGGTTAAGCATCTATGGTGTACAGAGAGAACTATGATAAGCAAATGAAGAGACTTAAAATTTTGATAATACCCCTTTCCTGAATTCACAGAGCTTAGCTGAGCAGGATGCCGTTGTTTAGTTGTTGCTCTTTTTCATTCATGTCTGACTCTTCATTACTCCATTTGGGTTTTCTTGACAAAAATACTGAAGTCTTTTGCCATTTCTTTTGTTGATTTTACAGATGAGGAAACAGGGTAGATGACTTGTTCAGGATCACACAGCTAAGTGTCTCAAGGCTACCTTAAACTCAATTCTTTCTGACTATAGACCTGGCACTCTATCCCCAAGTCTATCAAGGAAACATCCCAATGAGAGTAAGGTAGTCCTGTTCAAAAGTCTTTGGACCTTCCAATGTTGATGGACATTTCAATGATATTTCCCCATATTATAGTTACTAAAAGTCAGAAGGTAGACTAATTCATTAAAAAAAATTTTTTTTCATTAAAAATTGAAACAAACATTCTGCAGAAAATTCCATCAATCACAATTCCTAGTGGAGGGATACTTTTGTTATATCAAAGAGAGAGAAGTTAAAAGATCTGTGTTTTAAATCCAGGGTAAATTCCTTAATAATACTAACCCAAATTTCTAAAGCACTTCAGAGCATACAGAGGACTTTCCTAACAACAGCCCTAAGAACTAGGCAACCAACCCTAACATTTCCTCCCTATTTTACTGATAAAGAAACTGAGACTCAGAGGGTTTTAAGCAACTTGTGAATGGGCATAGAATCCCACAAATGTCTGAAGTGAGATGTCCTGATTTTCATTCTTCCTCTCTCTACCTGAGTCCTATTTCTGACTTTCCCTGGACTTCAAAACCAATCCCATTCTATTGCTGGCTCAACTTGGAACTTCTCTCAGGCCAAAGGAATTTCTTGCCCTGAAACAACCTATGGTTCCTGGGGGACCCACTACCATAGTCTATTCTTCCACAAATTCCCCATCCCCTGTTCTCTCATTGGTGAGTTCATGAAGTTACTAATAACACTTGATAAACCTTTAAGACCTTAGATAAATAGCAACTATTATATTACCAGACCCTTATCGTTACTCAAGATTTTAGCAAAGGGTTGTGATAAAATCTAAAAAAAAAATCTGTCCCCAAAGTTTGACTGTCACCTGAGTATCAATAAAATGTGCAAAATCTTAGGGAAGGGGAAATTGAGAAATGAAGCAATTATTCAGGCAATTGAAGTAAAAATAAAATGACAAAAACAGAACCTGCAAAGAGCTTTATCTTGATTATCTGGATAGTTCAAGTGCACTTGAAAGAGCCATTCCCCAAATGACAAATGATCCAAGCCAGGTTTATAGGCAGATAACTTTCAGAGGAAGAAAACCAAGCTGTTAATAGCCATATAAAAAAAATGCTCCAGATCACTAATAATTAGCGAAGTGCAAATTAAAGCAACTTTCAGGTTCCATCTTAAGCCCATCAGATTGGCAAAGGTGGCAAAAAGGGAAAATGAAAAATACTGGAGAGGATGTGAGAAAACCCTAAAGCACTATTAGTAGAGCTGTGAATCAGTCCAGCCATTCTTAAAAATGATTTGTAATTATGCCCAAAGAGTTACTAAACTGTGAATAGCCTTAAGCCCTACAAAAGTACTATAAATTCTATATTCTAGAAAGATCAAAAGAAAAGGAAAAGGATCAATATGTATGAAAATATTTACATCATTTCCCCCCACCCCCCAGTGGCAAAGAACTGGAAATTAAGGGGATACTCATCAGATAGTGAATAGGTAAACAAATTATGGCTTATGAAAGTAATAAATTACTATTGTTCCATAAGACACAATGAAAGAGATAGCTTCAGAGAAGCCTGGGAAGGTTCTATAAACTGATACATAGTGGAGCCAGGAAAATCAGAACAATCTATACAATAAAGGCAATGTTATAAATTAAGAACACCGAACAATATAATGACAAATCACAGTTTCAGAAGATTCAAGAAGAAACAAGATATTCATCTCTTGAGACAGAGAGGATAGATGATAAACTTAAGGTAAAGAGTCAGATATATTTTGGGGACATGGACAAGGTGGGAATTTATTTTGCTAGACTATGAATATTTATTATAGGTTTTTGTTTTCCTTTGTTTTCCAATGGGAGAGAGGAATAGAAAATATAATTTTGTTAATTGAAAAAATAGACTTTTAAAAAAAGTAAATTTAGTAAGCCATATATAGTAAATTAACTTGGTCCCCCTTTTTACATTTTGGACTATAGGCAGGGCCAATACAATCATAGAATATTTTCAGTTCAACTGAAAGCAACACACCTGCCTCTGGTTCTCTTAGTCATGGCCCAATGCCAGCAATGCAGAGTCTTTCAAAAAGCAAGATTGTCCTAATTTTCCATACCCTAGCAACAGTTTTGTCTGATGGCAAGGTAACTTTATCCCTGAAACAGTATAACATTCAATCAATCAATTATCATGCTATTGACTTGCAGAAATGAATCTGCTTTATATGAATTTTTTATTCCTACCTGATATAATTTTTTTATTTTTGCCTAATATGAAAACACCAATGGAAAAAACAAGTCATTAGCATATAAATGCTAGTAAGTGAGGACTTGAGGGAATGGTGATCACTATAAACTAGAACCGATTCATTGAGAAGTCCTGTCTGAAAAATCTCGTTTAATTTTTTGACAGGTATTAAACTGGTAGAGTATAGGTAGACAATGCTGGATTTGGATTCTAGCATTTGACAAAAATTTCTAATAGTATGATTATTGACAAGGAACCGATTAGTTGGATTAGAACCTTGGTTGTCTTGCATGATCCAAAGAGTATTGATTGATTAATTAATTATATGTTCATATATTAATTATAATAATTAGTTACATGCTAAACCTATTAATGAATTGATTATAGTTATATGTTATGAACCAATAGGTTATCATTAATTATATATAAAATTTATATAGATATGTAGATATAGTTCTTCAGAAATATTCTTTCATTTTATCCCCACTACAATCCTAGGAATTAGGTGCTATTACTATCCTTATTTTACAGATGAGGAAAATGAGACAGACAAGGTGACTCGCCGAGAGTTATACAACTAATAAATCAGAGTTGATGTCAAGCTTTCCTGATTCCAGGGCCAGAAATTTATCCACTAGTCCACCTGAAGGGATTTCTATTATAGTAATGGTCATAGTTAACATTTATATAGTGCTTTAAGGTTTACAAAATGCTTTACATCAGATGTATCAGATGAGCCAGAGTGTAGCTAGCCTCAATCAAATTAAAATATAATTGAGAAATGTTTAATAAAATAAAAGTATAACACAACATAGATAATGTTGAGATTTGTGGTTTTCTAAATCAATATGTGGCTCACAGGGATCTGTTTCTATTTGAATTTGACACCAGCTTTGCATATATAATCTTATTTGATCCCTAAAATTCCTGGTTTCCTTCAAGACTCAGTTCAAGAGACTCCTTGAACACCTTAAACAGGATGCCTTTCCCAGGTCCCCCAAATGCTGGTGTCCTTCCCTCTAAAGTTACTTCATTTCTGTAGTACATGTATTTTGTGTGTGTGTGTGTGTGTGTGTGTGTGTGTGTGTGTGTGTGTGTGTGTATTTGTATACTCACATATAGATATTGTCTCACATTAGAATGGAAGCCCCTTACGGAGAGGAACTGTTTGGCTTTCATCTTACTGTCTCTAGTCTTAGCACAGCTCCTGACATAATCTCCAATTTATCCTGTATCTATCCTCTTTATACATAGTTGTTTGTGTGTTGTCTCTCTCTCTCTCTTCTCAATTAGTTTGCGAGTTCCTTAAGGGCAAGCATTACTTTTACTTCTTCTTTGCATCATGGGTCTTTATCACAGAGGTAGGCACTTAATAAATGCTTCTTAATTTGGTATATAATAGGCGTCTACTAAATGTTTATTAATCATGTTAGGTACCCCAGAATTTATTTTACAGAAGATAAAAGTCAAAGGGAGTCAATGATTTGCCCCAAAGTCATATAGCCACTAATATTAAGATGAGATTCCAATCTATCTCTTTGATCTTGATATTGAGACTGGGATTGTAGCCACTGCAGTCCTTGGCATTGTTTTGGATAAAATTTTTATGTTTCTTTTCATTTTTTTTGTCTTTGTGTCTTCAGTTCCTAGAATAATGCCTGGCACATACTGGACCTTGTTTGAAATTAAATGATCCATTCTACTGCTATCACTATAAAGAACTGGTTGCCATTTTGCATTTTCATCTGTTTTATGAGTAGTTATGTTTCAAGAAGTATTCCATAGGCATCTGCTTGCATCTCCTTGGGTGCCTCTTCTTTCATGGCCAACATTCTTGTGCTGAACTTTTCCATAATGTGCTGGGTCAGTTTTCAGATTTCAGATACAATCTGATGCCAAACCCTTATTCAAAGCCTGTTGGGTCAGGAAGAATCTGCCAGAGCTTTTACTCTGTTACCAGCCTTCAAGGACTCAAGGTCAAAAGCAATACATGATAATGCACTAGAAAGAAGACATGAGTGGAGGCCATCCTATTCAATTCAATAAGCATTTGCTACTTTAAAAGGTAAATTTAAATACCAGTGGTCATGTTTTATAGAGACAAAGGCTGCATTTATATGAGGCGACTAGATCAAATGAGAACTGGCAGTTCCCAAGTGGAGTTGGCCAACTTGCTCTCTTTGCACTGTGCTATTTTGGCTCAAGTGGAAACCTCCAGCATCCCATAAATTATTTCAGCCAGTATTTCCAGTGAAAACCAAGGGATACCTGGAGTAATCAGGACACAAGCAGGCTGCTAAAATTTTCTCACACAAGCGCAGGGACATAGGACCTTATAATTTGGAACTTGGATTTTTTTTTTATTGAATCCAATCATCACAAGTAAAAATTATTTTATAAATGTTTTGGGAACAAAAGAGAGAAAGATCTCTGTCTATACATTGTGGCATTTAAAAGAGTGGATGCCATAAACTGTAAGAGTTAAAATGGTTGAGGTTGTAAACTGTAGTGAGTAAAATAGTGGAAGATATAAATTGTAGTAGATATAAGAGTGGGTAAGTAAATTGTGACTGCAGAAAATATGTTTTCACTACAGTGTCTTGTTTTAAATCAAATATAAGGTGGTCGCCAGGGAAATATTCCCAATTATGAATATACCCAAGTCAACTGGGTTTTATAGAGAATTTAATTAATAATACAATGAGGAATCAAAGAAAGAGAGAGAGAGAGAGAAAGGAAATAAATGAGAAAAGAATAGACCAGCCCAGGCAGCCCTGGCCAACCCAGGCCTAAGCCCTAAAAGAAAAGATCAGTCAGTCCTTAATCACTCCCCATAAGATCTGTTCAAGTGAGGATTCAGGGGGACAGAGTCTCCCCAGAGGGAGTTCCAGCCAGAGTCAGCCTCCCTTGAGAGACTTCCTTAGAGATTGTCTCTCAAGAGACTCTCCTAAGAGCATTCTCCTTCTAACAGCCTCCTTAGAGATTGTTTCTCAAGAGACTCTTCCAAGAGACCCTTTTCTAATAGTCTGTCCTTTTCTTATATAGGGAGTTTTCTCCTATGTCACCTCCCCTAAGTTCTTCCATCTACCAATCACAGTAGACATTTTCCAAAGGACAGCCCATTCTGAATTCACACCTGAGTAGACTTAATCCTTTTAGTAATCCACACCTGAGTAGGCTAGAATCTCTGAGTAAGTTTTTTCCTCTTTGCTCCTTGTAAGTTCACAAGTTGCCTGACCTTTATAAGTACTTAGCACCCCTTTGTATTAAATCTAAAAAATAGGCATGGCTTAAGTATGGGTGTATTTTTCATTGTTCAGCGAGGAGTTTTCTCCCCTAAAGCAGGCTTAAGTATGGGTGGAGTAGGGGTCTTCACATTTCTGACCTAAGTAGAGTTCTCACTGTCCAAATGGGGAATGTTCCCAATAGGGAATTGTCCCAATGGAGAATTCCCCAATGGGGAATTTTTTAACATTCACAAGTCTGAGAAATTTCAAGATTCACAACATACACATATATGTATATGTATACACTATATATATGTATATATACATCCTATGCTTCTCTGAAGATTTCACTTTCACTTTATAGCACAATATCATGCCATTGTATTCATATGCCACAATCTGTTCAGCCTTCAACCTATATGCACCTACTTTGCCTCCAGTTTTTTTTTTAACCTTCATCTTCCTTCTTAGTAACCATTCGAAGACAGATCTGGGTTAAATGGCAATCTGGGTTAAATGGCAATCTGGGTTAAATGGCAATCTGGGTTAAATGGCTTTCCCAGAGTCACACAGCTAGGCATTGTCTGAATCCAGATTTGAACCCAGGTTCTCCCCATTCTAAACCTGGCACTCTATCTACTCTGCTATCTAGCTTCACTTCAATTCTTTTGCTGTTAAAAAAAATCACTTGCAGTGTTCAAGACATTGTACTTTTATTGAAGTTAAAGCATCAGGATTTTAGAGTTGAACATTCATTCCTTTGGCGATCACTGGATCTAGGTGGGGGTTAGGGTCTAATGTCCTTCTAGGTGAGGAAACAAACCTGCTAAGATGAGGGAGAAGAGCTTAGTTCCCAAAGCTAGGTACAGCAGAGCCAATTCTAGAACTCACATCTCTAGTCCGCCAGGCTCATCCCTTTTTACTTTTTTCTGCTCTACAGTTTATGGTCCTTATAGTCTGTAAAGTTCTCAAGAAGAGAGAGTTGTTTTTTGGTATGTTTTTTCCCCTTTCTGTAATCTTGCCAAAGAACTTGTATAACGCACAAGTGGTTTTGACCAGCTGAGACGGTAGTTACTGCAGGGGTTCGACGGCACTCCAGTGAAACAAGCTCAGAGATAACATGTAAGTCTTGACTTAAAAGAAACAAAAGGAAATAAAGTTCTATCTTCTTGCTTTTTTAAGTGCAGACTCTAACAGGTATTTGAGGTCCAGGAGGTAATGCAAAAATATATTTACTCCTTGAGTTTGCTGCAATTACCTGGGCTTTCCCTTGCGTCTGGTTTTGCTGGGTTTTAATCAAAGACCAGTTTTGTGAACATCTCAGACTCAGATTAGAATTCAACACAAGAAATACTCAAGTGAGACAGAGAAAAGGCTATTCCAAATACTACATAATGAATGAATAGTAAAGAAATAAACACACTGGAAAGACAACATGGTACTGTGGACAAGAAGATTTGAGCCTGAACTCTGGAAGAAATGGTTTCAAGTCTTGCTTTTGAGACCTATCAGTTGTGTGACCTTGAGTGAGTCACTAAATCTCTCTCAGTCTCAATTTCTTCCTCTATAAAAGAGGGATTTAATAACACCTCACTCCTCCTCAGGTCATTGTAAGATTTAAGTGAGAAAATGTATTCAAAATCCTATGTAACCCTTCAAGTTGATCTCAGTGTCAGCTATTATCATTTTTGTAATTAAAACATATTGTTTGCATTTCCATTCTCTGAGGGGCCAAAGAAACAAAGGGGTATGCAAGGAAGAATCCCCCAAGAGAATCCATATAATGTCACATATTTAAATGACAAATTAAAATATTTTCTCCTGAACAGAATTGTGGGTACTAAGCTAAGTAACCATAAGCTAGAAATCAACTCAAAGGATTAGAAAAATAGAGCAGGGATTCCTAACCTTCTTTTTTCTTGGATCCTGACCCCTTCCCTTCCCTTCTCCCTTTAGCAGTCTGCCAAAGTCTATAGACCCATTCTCATCATGTTCTTAAATATATAAAATAAAATGCATTGTATCACCAAGGAAACCAATTATAGTGAAATAAAGATGTTGTTTTTCCCTGTCTAAACTCATAGACACTCCTTTATCCATCACCAATAAGGGGCATGAATCCAACCTTTTGAATGCTTAACCTTGAGCTAGAAAGACCTTAAAGGCTATCTAATCCCAAATCCTTACTTTATAGATAAAGAAATGGTACCAAAGAAGTTAAGTGACTTGCCCAAGATCAGATAAGCAGTAGACAACATAACTAGGTATTCAGTGAACAGAGAACACTGGACTTCAAATCAGGAAGCCCAGGGTTCCAATCCTGCCTCAGACTCTAGCTCTATGACCCTGGGCAAGTCATTTAATCTCTGCTTCAAATTCTTCATCTATAAAATGGGAATAATAGCACCTACTTTCTGGGGTTTATGTGAGGATTCAATGAGATAATATCAGTGAAGTATTTTGCAAACCTTAAAATTCAATACTAATGCTGGCTATTATTATTATTGACAAACATTTTCTTCTTGGCCTTAATTGTGGTTTGAAACTACAGTACTGTGATCTTTGAGTTAGAAAATAGAACTGAATCATATCTTTGATTTCTTAAAGAGACACAGTCAATATGCAAGAAATAGATGGAAAGAAAAGGGGGTGGGGAAGGTTCAGTAACAACAGTGGAATCAACAGCCCCAGATCTGTCCAAGATTTAAGGGGAATGAGAAAGAATTTGCAGTACAAGAGCAATGATAAAAAGAGGGGGGGGAAATGTTAGACAGCAGTTGAAGGGAGAGAGAGAAAGGCATCTTAGAGCAACAAATTCAAACTGAATTCCCTAGTTGAACCCATTTCTTCAGGGACTGAAGAAAAATTCCAAGAAAGGGTCTACTTTTTTTCCTTCATTTTTCATTGACTGACACCAATATACTCTGCTTCCTTCTTGACCCAAACACTTCCAATAACTTGAATTTTGCTTCAGTGATAAAAACAAATGTTAGGGATTAACTAGAGATAAATTTAAATTAGGAAAGAAAGCCAAACGTCTACCTAAATGTTAGGAAATTTTCCTGACTTAGGACTTTGAATTACTGTAATTGTACTACTAATTTTTTGTTTGCTTTTAATTCCACAAATAGTAGAGGGAACATGTGCACCTGATGGGTAATTAAGTTTTGTTGTTCATTTTTTCGCTTGGGCCTGAAGCTTTGTGACTCTAGTAGTGATTTTCTTGGAGTGGTTTGCTGTTTCCTTCTCCAGTTCATTTTACAGATGAGGAAATTGAGGCAAACAGGGATAAATGACTTGCCCCAGGTCTGTGTAAGTATCTGAGGTCAGAATAGAACTCAAGGAGATGAGTTTTCCTGACTCTAGGCCTAGTGCTCTAACCACTGTTACACCTTGTTATCCCAGGTCAAAACCAAAAATGTCCTAACAATTGTAACAAAGTGTTACTGATTAAATCTACAGAGTCAAAGAGGGTAAAAAAAAGAGGATTACAATGATTAGTGAATATATCATCTATCCCAGGCTGACCATTCATATGCTCTAGTATGACACTCAACCAACCCCTCTATTTTTAAGCAGTTATAGTGATCTTTCACGGAAGAAGGCATATAGTGATTAACCTAGTATTTAGAACCAAATGGAAAGAAAAACAACAGATAAAATCAAATATGACAGACCCCTATCTCCAGCTCAAGTGGTCTATCTATTGGTGATCTGCCTCTCTGGTCCTACTATGTCTTAACCTAGAATATATAGATAGATACATACACAGACAGACAGGCTGTCAGGCAAGCAGGGAGATAGACAGATGGATGGATGGATGGATAGATAGATAGATAGATAGATAGATAGATAGATAGATAGATAGATAGAAAGAAAGAAAGATAGATTGATTGATAGATATGGATGGATAGATAGATAGATAGATAGATAGATAGATAGATAGATATGGATGGATGGATAGATAGATAAACAGACATTCAGGGAGATGGAAAAATATTTAGATGGATAGAGAGATGGATGGATAGATAGATGGATGGATGGATAGATAGATAGATAGATAGATAGATAGATAGATTGAGTGATATGGATGGATGGATGTATAGATAGATAGATTGATAGATATAGATGGATGGATGGATGGATGAATGGAGAGATAGTCAAACATTCAGGGAGACAGACAAATATATAGATGGATAGATAGATGGATGGATAGATAGATGGATGGATGGATAGATAGAGAGATATATAGATATAGATGAATGAATGGATGAATAGATAGACAGACATGCAGGGAGACAAATATAGATAGATGGATAGATAGATACATATAGATTGATGGATGGATAGATAGAAATATACATATATATGCTAGATCATTTCTACAGTATTTACTGTGTGCCAGGCACAATACCAAATATTGAGGATACAAATAGAAGCAAAAAAAAATAAAAAAAAAACAGTACCTACCCTCAAGGAGCTTATATTTTAATGGGAAAAGAACACATAAAGAAGTCCTGAGAAGGAGTTGGGAAGAAAGGATAATATGGCAGGAGAGGAGGAAGAGTATTTCAAAGAGAGGCCAGGAGATAGAGGTGAAACATGTCTGGACCCCTCACTAAAAAAGGTGGTTGGGAGAGAAAATCACTATTGAGGAGAGCAGGATGCCTGGGCTCTATTCTTACTACCTTTGAGCTTCTGGGTTCCTGACCCCCATTCCCCTTTATCTTCCAAATCATGACCTTTCTGCTTCTGACCCTCTTCTGGTAACCTGACTCTGATTCCTGATTGCTTCCTGGCTTCCTGGTTTGATTTTGCCTTTCTTGACCCTGGGCTGTGCCCTGACTAAAATTAACTGAGGCTTAATGACAGAGCAGGAAGGACCTAATGGCCCTTTCCCTTACTTTCCTCTTTACTTCTGCTACAGGAAACTGAGGGCTGACTGTGGATTCCCACTACTACAAAGTTCACAAGTCAGGCTGTGAGAGAAGGAATCCAAAGGCATCTCCTGCCAGTTCCTAACACTTCAGCTAGTCAGAAGCATTTATTAAGCACCCTCTAAGTGCAAGGCACAGAGCTAAGTGCTAAAGATAGAAAGAGAGGCAAAACGCAGTCCCTGCCATTTAGAAGCTCACAATCTAAACTAGGAAGAGAAGACAATAGTAACAATAGTAATAATAATAATAATAACTTACCTTTATATATATCTTACTTTGTGCCAGGCACAGAGCTAAGGCCTTTTACAACTATTATCTCATTTGGTCCTCACAACAACCCCAGGAGGCAAATCCTATTATTATCTCCCCATTTTACAAATGAAGTAATGGGCAAACAGAGGTTAATTGATTTGCTGGGGATTACACAGCTAATAAGTGGAAGAGAGAGGATTACCCTAGTCAGGGGCATAATAAAATCCAAAATGATGAGGCAGCTGGCCTGGACGTCCTCCTTAACTGGAAGGTCCAGAAGGAACTTTCCTGATACCCACACTCCACCCTCCCCAATCAAAGAGAAGAATGAACACCTCAAGGAGCAAATTCAACAAAGTTGATTACAGGACTAATGCTTTAAGAGCTAGAAGGAATCCTAAGAGGTCATCTAGGCCCCACAACATTCCCCAGTATAGCCTGAATCAGATCAAAATGTATTTGGCAAATATTTAAAAAATAAATAAAAATACAATAGAATATAGGTAATATTAATGTGTGTTTTTCAAAGCCAATATGTGACCCACAAAAGTCCTTCTATAGAGTTTGGTAGCTCTTATTTCTATTTGAGTTTGATACCACTGATCTAGCCCATTTTGTAAATGGGCAAACTGAGGTATACACAGGAATAAGTGGTTTGATATCTCACATGTATATAATCCTTTAAAATTTCTAATGTGCTTCAAGGCATTGTCTCATTTCACCTTGACGACAACCCTGTGGGTAGATAATTGTTTTGTTTTTCTTGTTTTATGGAGGAAGAAACAGATTGAGAGGTCATAACTTGCCCAGACCCTCATGATTAATTAGTATTCAAGATAGAATTTAACTTAAGCATTCTTACCTCCAATTCTGACCTATCCACTATACTATTTAGTGATAGATTGCATAGACAATCAGTAACAGAGGATGGATTTGAATCCATACGTTTTGATTTAAAATTTCATTTTTCTACCTCTGCATTAAAGTTGCTATTTGTGATTCTTTAGCATCTGAAATCAATAAAAAATTAATACTCATTGGTTCAGATTAAAAGAAAGTAGACCTATACAGAACATAGCTTGACTGGTAAGAAAAAGAAATGAATTAACAAAATCAATCACACTTTGGAATCAACTGGTTTGATTCCATCATTCTTCCTATTCCTTGACATGTATATTGATGTAATTCAAGTTAATTAATATTAGTTCATCAAGCACCAACAATATGACAGGCACTATAACAGGGGCTAGAGATACAAAGAAAAAAAATGAAAACAATTCCTGCCTTCAAGGATCTAATATCATGTGGAAAAAGCTATATTATCAAACAAGAAATGTTTCTGGCTGATGGAATCTATCCTGGGTGAAGAAGGTAGGGTGAAATTTTGGCAATTCTACCCATTAGGACCTGGGATGGTGAGATGGATGGATAGACGAATGAATGAATGAATGATTGTACTTGGACTGGGGTCATCTATATATAGTGGATTCAGTCACTCTATAATAAGGACTACTCAATCACAAGGCAAGAGATCCATACTTATCTTGAATTCCCCCAAGGAGAAGAGGGTAGTTTTGGTCTCTGGAGAGTGCTGTTGGACACTGGTGGTTCAGTAAGAGGGATGATGGCAAGATGGTTAAGGAGGAAGGCTTGGTCTATATCCTACTTGCCCCTCAAATGCTATAAAGGCTTCATAAGTGGGGAGGAGGGACTCTTATACTTGAAAAAATGATAGGGTAACTTCAACATGGATTGGTAGCAATAAAAAAATCAATATGGTAGAATTTATATGACTATCTGAGTTAAACTACCCTTATTTAACAGGATAGATAAATTCTCATGAGGACAGGCTACTAAGTACTTAACCATCAGATCAAGTCAGAGAATGTGAAGTCTAACCCATAAGATTGGGAGCCAGGCCAAGAGAAGGGAAATCCTGGGTTCAAATCTGATCTCTGATAAATCCTAGCTGTGTGATTCTTGGGCAAATCATTTAACCCCAATTGCCCAGCGCTTACCACTCTTCTGCCTTGGAACAAATACTTAGTGTTGATTCTAAGACAGAAGATAAGAGTTTAAAAAAAAGACTGGGCTCCCTTGATATTCAGAAATACTAAAAATAAGGGTGAAACCTATTCCTTTTAATTCTTTTGTTTATTTGTCTGGTTTGGAGTTTTTTGCCTTTTATTTCTAATGAGGGTTTAGTTTTACTGAGAAATTATCTATCCTTAGTTCCTATTCATCCACCCCTTGTTTTATGTACCTAAGTACACATTGCTAACAATGTGTTAAGGTTAAGTTGGGTGCCACCATCATTTAAAGATAAGACTTACAGAGAAAAAACTCAGGACATGTACTTTTTAGGAATCTCTCTAGTCTAGTAGTAAGATCAAAGCATTTAGTAACCAGTGAAGCAGGAACTAGTTTTTGGAACTCATCTAAGGGCAAATATATTTCACAATAAGTCCTTTCTTTTTGTGAAGGAAAGCCAAGCCCATTGACTCAGCATCATCTCAGTCATATCTCCAAAACTTTTTGGGCCTAAACAATTCCAGAGAATAATGCAAATGAGGTTGATACAAGCCCATAATTACTTATGGAAATTAGATTTGGTTGTGGATGTGACTCAAAAGTTCTGCAGTCCTCATAGTAGTTTCATTTAGCAATAGGTAGACTTGCTACTTCAGATTCCAGCCAGAACTTGTATTTTTTTCCAATGAATCATAAATCCAGAGTGAGGTTTCCTCTCTCTATCACTGAGATTGATCAGAATTATAACACAATCAGTGGTTTTAACCAAAAGGTGAGAGTACAGACAATGAGATTTAGACATGTGAAGAGCATGGAAAATTATAATTGTTGGGATGAAGCTCAGACTTTCAGGAACAGAAAGTAGCAGTGGGGAATAGAAAGTTGAATTTGGGAAAACAAAATAAGTTTTTTTATCCTGGGTACAGGTTTTGTGCTGGAAAGGATCTTAGACATTATTTGGTATACTTTTTCATTTTATTAGTGAGGAAATTAAGACACTGAGAGATTATATGATTTAGCCTAAAAACACAGATAGTAAATGGGAGAGTCAGGATTTGGTTCTCTTTCCACTATTAAATAAAAAAGAGAGAAAGATGACAGTAGAGAAAAGGGAAAAAAAAGAGATCCAGTAGCCAAAGAGAAACATGGGTAATAAGAAACAGATCAAATTGAATGTTGTGCTGTCATCCTTCCAAATGATATGCATCTTACACCATTTTTATATTGGTATCTAAAAGATTGATGATCACTGAAGAAAAGTGAGAAGTTATAGAAGAAAGATACTTTAAAAAAATCAGAATTAGTGTGTAGACTTCATGGCGGCAGTGTAGACCCATGACTCTTCCTCTCCCCACCACCTACCCATATAGACTACCTCAAAAGGACAAAAAAAAAAATTCATATGAATGAAGGGACTCTACAGTAGGGCGCAGCATTGAAAGTACATGGAATTGGGCATTTCCACACTATAAGGGGGTGAAATAGCTTCTACCAAAATGCAAGCTGATAAACACTCCCCCACCCTACCTATAGAGACAGAGTCAGAGCCAGTGCATCAGTGAGTGAGAGAGAGACACCTCTAGAGTGAGCAAGGGGCACCTCTAGGTCCTTGGTAGCTGACTAAGACCACCAAAGACCTACTGATAAGAGCAGCTAGACCTGAGACCCCAGCAGGCTGAAGAGCTCAGACCTTGGGCACCTGCACAGAGATAGCCCAGAGAAAGGCAGTGAATAGTAGAAGCTGCAGAAACTTGAGAGATGGCCTCAGGCAAAAACCTCACTCCTTATCTCCATACATAGAGAGCCTGTCCTCCTCAGTCAGACTTCTGACAGGGAAGGGAAGGAAAAACCACCATAGTGATGGCAAACAACACCCAGGAAAAACAACTTCCCTACACCAAGAAAAACAAGAAGAAGGCATTGTCCCTGGATAATTTTTTATGGAAGAAAAAACCCAACTCAGAAGAAATAGCAGAAGAGGGCATACAAATAAATACATCCAAACTTTCAAAAAAATGGAAATTGGCCACAAGATCTTGAAGAATTTAAATTGGAGCTTATCAAAAAGATGGAAGGATTTTGGCAAGAAAAGTGGGAAATAGTACAAAAAGGAAATAACAGTTTAAAGAAGAGGAACCCCCAATTAAAGAAACAGCTAAAAGCTACAAAGAACAGAATAGACCAAACCAAAAAGGAAAAGATTATAGCAGAAATCAGTCCTTAAAGACCAGAATTAGGCAATTGGAAGCCAATCATCTTGCAAAACAGCAATAAAGCAAAGCAAATAAATAAATAGCAATAAAGCAAAGTCAAAAGACTGACAAAATAGAAGAAAACATAAAATACCTCACTGACAACATGATAGATCAAGAAAATGGTCTCAAGGAGACAATTTGAGAATCATTGGTCTACCTGAAAACCCAGAAATGAACAAAAATCTTGACATCATACTACAAGAAATTATCCAAGAAAACTGCCCTAATGCTCTTGAACAAGAGGACAAAATAGACATTGAAAGAGTACATAGAGCACATTCTACACTAAATCCTCAAAAGACGACCTCCAGGAATGTAATTGCCAAATTCAAGACCTTCCAAGCAAAAGGAGAAAATTTCATAAGAAGTCAAAAAGATACAATTCAGATATCAAGGAGCACCAATCAGGATTACACAAGCTTCCACACTAAAGGAGTGCAAGGCTTGGAATATAAATATTCATAAAGGCAAGAGAATTGCATCTTCAACCAAGGATCACCTACCCATCAAAACTGACTATATACTTCCAGGGGAAAGTATAGGCCTTCAACAAAATAGAAGTTTTCCAAGTATTTTTAAGGAAAAAAACAGAACTAAGTGGAAAGTTTAATATCCAAACACAAAAATCAAGAGAAATATGAAAAAGTAAATAAGAAAGAGAGGGGGAAAGGGGAAAATGTTTTTTATTTAAATTTTCTTCGTTAAGGAATTAAATAAGTTCAAATTGTTTATATTAATATATGGAAAAATGTTATTTGTAACTCTCAAAAAATCAGAGATGTCAAGGAAACTAAAAGACAAAAAAGCCTGAAAGGAAAAGAAAGCATAGATGATTTCTGAGCCATTGTCAGAGATCTTTGAAACCCAGACCTGGAAATGCGCAATAGGACAAGAGATGGAAAAATGTTGTTTTAATTTTCTGAAAAGTGAGGAGGGTATAGTTTTCCCACTAGAGACCAGTGAGCTTGCTGTCTACTCTTGGTAAAACTCTTTAACACATGATTAAAGAGATGATTACAGAGCCCTTAGCAAAGGAAGTGGTAATCAAAAGAGGTTTCATCAAAAACAGGTCACTGTAGACCAACCTCATTTCCTTTTTTTGCCTACCTTACCTGCCCCTAGATCTATAGATCAGGGGACTGTTGTAGACACAGTAGGCTAAGATTTCTGCAAGGTATTTCACAAAGTCATTCACCCATAGCCTTGTGGACAAGATGGAGAAATGATATGGTTAAGGCAATTTGCAACTGGTGGAAAATCTGGACCCAAGGAAGAATAAGTGGATGTGAATTTGGAGGGAGGTCTGTAGTGTAGTGTTCCGGGGATCTGTTCTTGAATTCATGCTGAAAAGAATTAAGATAAATGAGTTAGATAAAGGCACAGATGATGAAAATGATATAAATAGGAGAGAGCAATAACACACTAGATGATAGGTTTCCAAAAAAAAAAAAGACCACTTTGGGTTAGAAAAATTGACTAAATAGAATAAGGGGAAATATAATGAGTATACATTTAAAGTTTTGCTCTTGAACAAAAAAAAATTAACTTTGCAAGTATAGAACAGGGTAAGCATGGCTGGACAATGATACATGTGGAAAAACACCCAGAATTTTTAATGAACTGAAAGCTGAAAAAAAGTCAATTGAGACTTGTCAGCCAAAACAATAAACACTGATCTAGACTATATTAAAAGGCAAGATTCCCAGGAAGGAGGTCACTGTTCTCTACCATGCCCTAGTCACATTGCTTCTGGAATACTACATAGAATTCTGGTTCTCACATTTAAAGAAAGGTATAGAAATACTAGTGTGCTTACATACCAGCAACCAAGAAAGAGGTAGGACTGATGAGCATGCCATATGTGAATCAGGTGAAAGAACTGGGGATCTTTAGCCTGGAGAAAAGAAGACTGAGGAATAACATGATAGCCATCTTCAAGTATTTGAAGGACTATCGTAGGAAAGGGATTAGACTTCTTCATCTTGGTCTCAGGAAATTCATCTATAGCTCAAGAAGTTGGCAAGTGAGTGGGTAATAAGGAAAGGTTGATACATCAGGTTTACAAGGAGTTTGGCCAAAGCTGAAAAAGACTCTATTGAGGCCATCAAATCCAATCCCTTTATTTTATAGATGAAGACTCTCTAAGTCCCAACAAAACTAAGTCACTTGCCTAGGGTAACAAAGCTAGGAAGTGTCAGAGTTTTGTAAACCCTGGTCTTCTTGATTTCAAGTCAGGCATTTAGTCAACTTCACCCATACTCCTTCTGAAGGAGGGGAGAGGATAGATGAGATGGCAACAATACTGGGGACCAGGGGATAGTACAGTACGCCTGGGGGATTGATGTAAGATAAAAAAAGATGTAGAGAAATAAACTTGGGAAATCAAACAAAGAAATATTTATTAAGTTCTCACCATGTGCCAAGCACTGTGTTAAGTACTGATATATTTTTTTTAAAAAGGCAAAAAATAGTCCAAGTCCTTAAGGAGTTTACAATTTAATGAGAAAGTATTCACCAATACGGATTAAGTGCCTACCATGTGCTAGGGGGTGGAAATACACAAGAAGAATTAAACAGCTCTTGCTTTTGAGGAGCTTACATAGTTTTAAGGGAAATAATATGTATATATGCAAATATATACAAAATGTATACAAGACAAAAGGCAGGGTAAATTGGGGCAGGAAAAAAGCAATACAGAGCATCTATTGAAGGTCTTGCCTCCAACATGGACACTCCCACTAACAATGGGTACCCTAAGAAATCCACAGAGATGAAACCAGAGTGATTCTTTCCCATGTCCTCCCAATTTGGTGCAGATCTTCCTCTTGGTCTATTAATAGGTACATAATAATTCAGTTTAATGGCTTACCAATGTTTACTTTTTTAACTTTGGGATCCTTTGGATCTAAAGTTTTGATGTAAGTGTGAGTTGCACTTCCCAGATACATACACCTGCTGATATTTCCCCTAGCAGTTAATACATTAATATCCCCTAAGATAGTCTCCTTGGTGGGGGTGAGGGATGAAGAAGGGAGGGTAATAAGAGTTCTTAAGGATGAGAAATCATCTTAAGACTTAAAAAAGAGCTCTGCAATATACTCTCTAACTAATGTTATCTATGCGGTGAATATTTGAATAACTTTGATGTCATTGCTTTGCCTTCAGAATTCCAAAATTCACTTGACTTTGAAATCAAAGTATACAACTCCTTTTTTATTGTAATATCAAATCTATATTAAAATTTTATCAAAAATTGAACAAACAAGAGGAAAGGGCACACTTTGCCTAGGATTTTGATAAAAATTTAATTTGTTTTCAAATATCTTATTATCTAAGAAATATATAAAACATAAACTCACTATGAATATGGTATATATTTTACTATTTATTCTACAGAAACTTGACATTTTGCCCTGATGGTTTTGTATTAACATGTGCATTTTAAATGGCAGTTCTGTTATTATAATGAAGGAGAAAAAAACATTGGACCAGAATTTAGAAGGTCTAGGCCCTAGGCCTTCCTCTGCTACTGACTGTATGTCTTGATTTATTTTATTCATCTCTGTTTCTGTTTTCCCATACAAAAAAGAAAAAGAATATATGCCCCAACCTAAATCCTAATTCCTGCAAGCATTTTCTTTTTAAAAGACATTGTTCTAAACCTTTGCCAAACAATCCAACCTTATTATATGACTCCCCCTACAACATTCTCTGATCCATCCAGATTTACCATCTTTATGTTTCTCTCATATAACAATCCGTCTTTCATCTTCAGGCCTTTGCACTGGCTGTCCTTCCACACACACACCCCCTCCACAGACACCTAGACTATTCTTTCTCTTCACCTACATTTTATATTTATCTTGTGTCTACATTTGTATTTACTTCTATGGGAATTCATTGTCTCTCTTAATAAAATATAAACTCTTTAAAGCAAGACCTGTTTGATTTTTTTTCTCTGTAATCCCAGTACCTGAAAAATAGTTGATGCCTAATAATTTTTTGGTTCATTGACTGATTGATCAGCTGATGGAGACTAACTGCATATGGAGAATTTAAGGATGATAGCAAAGCAGCATCTAATCATATCGTATTCTCCAGGAAAAGACTATTAAAAAGAAACCTCCTCTGATGTCTTCTACAATAGAATATTCCCTCTCTCCCCTCAACTCCTCCATTACCCTACTACAACCTCCCATATTCTCTGGTTTTTCATATCCTCCCCATCTCTCACAATAAATATTACAATATATGTTGCTTGAGGGCAAAGCTGATATTCTTTTTAAAATATGTTTTTGCTACTAAAGGTTTATAATTATTTAATCATATTTTTTTGTTAAATGTAAATGATCTAATATAGAATAGTCAGAAGATAATATATTATTGTGGTTTTTCTTTGGACCTATATCAAGAAAGAAAAAAGGATTTTCATTTTTTAGGAGTATCATTGAAATAGAGGAACTTTCCCCCCATATTCCATTTCCTCTCCTCTAGCATTCCCCAAACTCCCTCTCCTTTTCTTTTCATAATCTTCATATGGAATATTAAGTTCTTCAGAGCCCTTTTATATATGTTATTTTCTAAGCTATTTGTTTTCACAAAGATATATGTTGATAACTTTTGAGTGGCAGCAGATGGTGGGCAACAATACTTCTCTTCAACTTAATCAGGTGAAACTTCAGAGGGGAGTTGAGATTTCAGGGAGTATGTGATGGAGAAGAATTGCTCCTTCATGAAAAGATAGGTGCCTCTGGGTATATCAAAGTAACCCTAGGGTTGTAAATACAAGGGGCAAAACTGGCAAACCTTGATAATAATGAAGGTCATTGGAATGTAGATTTGCCTCAAGGGAGCAAAAAAGAAATCAGAAAGAAGTAGGGAAGACACTTCATAATGAATAGTCTTGAAACTGAAAGTCCTTAAAGGAAACCAGGAATTAGAGCAACTTAAAGAAAGGAAGAATGTAAAGAATGAATGAAGGTTTGTTTGTCTGGACTCTAGTTTTCTTAAAGAAAAGGCAAGCCAACAAGAGGAACTATTGCTGGAAGATTGGCATCTGTAAGAGAGGGGAAGGAAAGCAGAGTGCTAATGACAGTAATAGATTTTTTTAAAATGAGCACATGAACTAATCCAAAGAAGTTGCTTAAAATCACATTTTCAGTAGTGTTTTTCCCCCAGAATTATTTCAAGAGAGGGAGGAGTGGAAAAGGGAAGAGGTAATTTATGGGATGTACCTTAGGAACTATTATTAGAGGAATAAAAGACAGAATTACTGGCAAATGTAAGTACCTTAGAAATGCAGTAATTAAAAGATTCTATAAGAAAAGGAGCAACCTAGAATGAACAGGCTTCTATTAACCTATTGTGACTTGCAACTCACATTGCACTTCCCGCTTTTCACTACACAAAAAAACCCTGGAACCCATGGATACAGACAACATAAATGTTGTATCTTCCCATGTATGGAGCAGGGGTGCTCTTTTCATTTGTCCTCACATGTCTCTAAGTAAGCAAGTCAGGGTACAATTTCCTTTTGGCTTGTTGAGTGGCCACATAGCATTCTTTTAAAAAAAATCTAGGAGGATGTCTCAGGAGATAATGACATTTTTTTTTAATGATGGTGAAATGTGTATATTCCTGGAAGACTGAGCTAAGACTTAAATTGAAGATGGTGAGCAAATGAAGATAACATTGAGATTTTTGAGAACTAGGCAGAACTTAAGGGTTGTGATAATAATCAATTATTGAGTAATTACCCATAATCTTTTTCTAAAAGCCATTTAACTACTTGATCAAATTGAAGCAGTTTATGGACACCTAAAGAGCTAACTTGAAGTTTAAAATTTGAAAGAATTTCATGATTATTATGAAAAGCTAATGGAAACAAAAGGAAAACTGCCACAGGTAAAATTTTTCTAAAAGAAACTAGAAACAATCTATAAATACTTCATTAGAAGAACGTAGTCTATAATGGGATGATTAAGAAAGGAACACAGTAGGTTATATTTTCCCTAGAGCTTAAAGTCATTTCCCTCTGTGCACGTGTGTATGGTGTGTGTGTGTGTGTTTGACAGTTTGATAAAATTATAGGAAGGTGAACTTGTATTTTGGTGAAGGGATTTTGTATCTCTTGATGGATAGTGTCTATTTAACCATTGGCCATATGTTTGAAAAGACTGAGAATATATCCTTAGATTCTTGATGAATATTTCTAATTTGTGTATGGTAGATTAGAGCTAATTCTCTGCTTGGAGAGTCTGTCCCTCTGTCTCTCTTCTCTTTCAATCTGTCTCTCTCTTTTCCGTAGCCCTTCTCCACCTCCCACTCCTTTAGCATAGTCTCCTTTTCATAGACAGCTAGATGCAGAGCAAACACAAGAGAGCAGACTTGGGTCCTATGTGTGCTGAGAGAAGCCTGTGTCCCACACACTATCCCCCGCCTCACCCCCATTGTCAGTAGTCATCCATGGGGCAGGAGCACATTGCCCATGTGCCTAATCTCACTCATGTGCCCAAAGAGGTGGAAATGAGAAAGCATCAAGACTTCTCAAGCATGTATATATACACACAATATCTCCTAGACTGAGATCCTGGTCCTAGCTCAAAAGAGGCCATGGCATAGTCTTTCAATCCAAGAGGTAGCAACTGAGGACAAAGAATCTTTGTAAGTGAGGAGTAGGAATTCCTGAGCCACAGCCTTCTGGAGGAGTTTTAAGAGTTTCTGGACTGAGGATTTCAAATATGGTCCCAGAGTTAGAAAAGAAACCAGGAATAAGATTGTGATCTATAGAGGACACAAAAGCCTGGAATGTGCCTCTAGCAACCCAGAATTCTTAGGGAGGACCAAGACTTTACAGTAGTACCACAGGGCCAGAGAATTAAATGGATCTTGAGGGTAAAAAAAAGAATCACTAGAATATTTCCCTTCAGAGAGGATGCAAACCAAGGACAGTGTTAGTAGCCTGGAAGATAAACTAGCTCCTCAGGAGAAGATGGCAATCACTGGAGAGAGAGTGATATCAACCATTTGTGAATTAGTGTGAAAGCCTCAAGGGGTTGGGTTATTATTGTTTTCCTTTGTTTTTTTTTGGGGGGGGGACATTTTTGGTGAGGTTACAGAAAGGTATATATCTTGTACCTGGTATACCTTGTCACCTTGAGCACTAGCAAAGGACATGAGGACCCTTTTTATCCTCAATCTATGAAAGCACAAACTAAAAACTAAAGTTCCTAGAGGAAACTCAGAGTGGGGACAGGAAAACAAAAAAGTATGATTTGAGGAGGATCACCCCCAATATTATACCCAACCAATGTTACACAAGAGCTTAGTTTGCTGGATCATGGATTATACCTTGTGTATAGCTGGTCTCAAATCTTATCTCTGTGGCTTATTTTGATTCTACTAAGAATTTCCTCTGGGAAGCTCCAATGTGGCTTACATAGACAGTCAAGGTGATGAATTAAAAAAAAAAAGATTCAGAGCTGGGATTCTTAACCTTCTTCATGTCATGGAGCCCTCTGGCAGTTGTCTGGTGAAGCCTAAGGATCTTTTCTCAGAATAATGTTTTTAAATGTGTAAAATCAAACATGCAGGATTGCAAAGGAATCAAATAATATTAAAATATGGCTATCAAAATATATATTTTTAAGCTCAGGATCCCCAGTGTAAGAACCAAAGGTCTCCAACTGGACTGACTAGATCCTCAGTGGAATATTGATGAGACAATATGGACATTAATTCTTCATAATTAGAAGACATTTGTAGGTTAAGATCTCTACTGAGGGCTCGCTCCATCAGGGCAGCCCAGGCGTGTCTCAAATAAAGTAACTTTGAACAGGAGTTTAACCTCCCAAAGAAAAGCTCCCAAACACCCTTGGATAGTTCTAATTTGGTCACTTGGTTAGACTTGAAAATAGTCCTTATGCTTAAAGAAAGTCTTGATAGTAATTCCAAATCAGAGTTGTCAGAAGAGGAAGCAAACAAACCAAAACTAGTTGAACTACCACCAAGGTGGAGACAACTGGACCCAGAGGATGGACAGAACTGCACTATATCCCATTGGGGGACAGTGTGGTATCTCAAAAGTATTGATGAAACATAAGATAAGAGACTCAAGGGATTTAGACCTAGAAGGAACCTTAGATATTATATAGTCCAATCCCTTCATTTTACAGATTAGGAAACTGAGGCCAAGGGATGTTAAATGACATTTTCAAGGTTTCATACTACCCACTGAGAGAAAATATCAGGCAGGTTTTTGTTTTGTTTTGTTTTTTTGTTTTTAACTCATGCTGGGGGTAGACAGCAAAACTTGGAAGGAATGAATTGAATTCTTTATAAAGTGTAGCATTAAGAAAATTGATTGAGGTTACTATAACATCTTTAAAAAATAAAACTTTAATTTTTTTTATTATAAATGGTTACTTTTTACTCTGTTCCCCATAAGAGAAAACTGGTTCATTGAAACCAACAGATAGTAACCTTTTCTGACAGTATATGAAACATCCTATACTTGCTCACTCTCAGCCAGGAAATTGCATTTATAAAGCACTTTAAGGTTTGAAAAGTTATATATATATATATATATATATATATATATATATATATATAACTTTTCAAACTTTAAAGTTATATAGGTATATAAATGTATATATACATATATATATAATTTCAATTGATTATAATCTAGCCCATTTCTACTAGGATATTCTCTCTCCCTCTCTGACTACTGACCTCCCTGACTTCTTTAAAGTCCTAACTAAAATCCCACCTCCTACAGGAAGCCTTCCCTACTTCATATTAATTCTATGTCCCAATTCCCATTTCTCCTTTATATAGCTTGCTTTCTATATTTTTATTCACGTTTTGTCTCTCCAGTTAGATTATAAGGTCCTTGATGGCAGGAGCTGTTTTTTATTTCTTTTTATATCCCCTGAATTTGGCACAATGCCCAACACTTTGTAGGCACTTGATAAATCTTTACTGATTGATTAATCTCTTTATTATCTCTACCATTTGCTGGATACTGTACAGATATAAAGTTTAGATGAGACTTTCATTATCCCATGGGACTTCAAATTTCATGAGGGCAAGAACTTATATCTTATCCAACCTTGTAATATAGGTGCTAGTATTGTACCCATCTTTTCAGATGAATTGAGATTGAGAGAGGTTTAGTGACTTGCTCTGGGTCACTAGACTAGTAAATGTCTGATTCTGAATTTGAACTCAAGTCTTCATGACTTCAAATCAAAATTCAGCCCTCTGTACCATCATCATCTATCTACTCTCTGGAAACCATATTGGCCATTACTTTTCTCTCTGTGAAATTGTCTATGTGTGTTTTTCTGTTGCCAATTACTTTTCTTTGCATTACTTCAAATCTGACTTCCCATGTTTCCTTCATTTCTTCACAATCATCATTTCTTATGACAAAATAGCATACCGTTATATTCTTGTACCACAATTTTACTTAGTCATTCCCCAATCCATGGAAACCCATTTTGTGGTGTTGTTGCTACCACAAAAAATGTGCTGTGAATAGACCCAAAAATAAAATCAAGTTGAATTAACAAAAATATAAATGCAGCTGTAAATTAATGTACCTTTTAAAATAGCATAGCAGAGTAAAATTAGTGTTAGACCTGGCTTTCTGAGATAATATTTTTTTTCTGAGATAATATTTGTAAAGCACTTTGCTGAACTTAAAGTTCTCTATAAATGCTACTAGTAATGCTAATTATTATTATTATTGTATAAATGCTAACAATGGGCAAATCACCTAACCTCTCCCGTCTTTAGTTACTTCATCTGAAGAAGGAGACAATACTTATATACAGTTGTTTGGGTGGGCAGGAAAGGCGAAAGTGTGCTGCAAACTTTAAATGCTATAGAAATATGAGTATTATTATTGTTTGAAAATGAATGAGCAATGTATTAAAACTTAAGAAACCATAAATTATGTCTTTGATGGACAACATGAGTAAAGTGGATTATTTGTTTTTGTTCTAAATTTGGGTGGAATACCACTCTAAAATTGTTTTTGAGAATAAACTTGGAAAATACATGATAGACCTGAAACTTTTTTCTTTCAGTAAATGTGGAAGGTATTAGTATAAAATATTATTGCAAGTAGGAGCTAGTCTGTTGTTTTTTTTCCCTACTCTTTTAGGAATAACAAATTAGGACTGGGTCAGCTACTTATCTACTTAAACATGATAAAAGAATGCTTCAATGTGTGTATGCTACACACATTGGGTTAATTATGTTGAAAACATAGGCCAATTCCTCTCCCCATACAATTTATACCTTTTGATATATTTTACAAATTATGTAAATATTATGTTATGCAAATATATTATGATAAGCATTATACATATATTATGATATATAATGTATTATATAGTAATAATAATATATATTGTACAAAGTCTAAATTATAAGAATATAGTCACCTTCTGGAGAAGCTATCTAAAAATGAAGATCAAAGTGAATTCCCAAAGAGGACACACAAGAGCGGTTTCTGTCACCTCTCCCTTTCACCAATGTAATCACTTTAGAGGATTAATGTAATTTTTAAATGATTGAAAAGAAAAGAGGAAAGGAAGCAGAGAAAAAGAATTTTAATAATTCAGTGCTAAACATAATGTTCACCATTTAACTGAAATATATTTTCTTTAAAATACTATATATAACAAAAGCTATATGTAATAAGCATATAAATAAATAAACATGCTATTCATAATAAGTAGATATATAAATAAGCATATATGTGATGGTATATATAATTAAATATAATAAATATGTATTCATTATAAATTTTTAAATTTGTAGATCAGCAGTTGGAGCTTTTTAAATGCTAAACCAGAAGACCTATGGTCTTGGCTATTATTACAAACTGGCTAAGTCATCTTGTTTGAGTCATTTGATCTATATATAACTGAATTTCTTTCAGTAAATGTGGTTTATAATTCTGTCCCCATTCATTTAAGGATCTTTCCCTTCCTGAATTAGCTTGTAAAGCAATCACCCTGTGCTTTTGAAATTTTGAGACAGTGTAGTGTAATGAATGGTGGGGGAGATCTTTGAGTACAAATTCTACTTCATACATTTAGTAACTACATTAACACAGCAAGTATTTTAAGCTTTCTGAGCCTTAGTTTTCACATCTATAAAATGAGACTAATAATCCTTGTAGTGCCTGCCTGACAGGTTTGTTATGAATATAAAATGATGTAATATGTATAAAACATTTGGAAAACCTTAAAGTATCTAGAGATACCAGCTTAGTTATTATCAGGAAATTATACCAATGCTACCCTGGATTTCCTCTACACTTGATATGATCCACCTGCTCATCCTGCCCTCATCTTCCTATGTGCCAGATCTTCTCCAATTTAGCAGTTTAGGGGCTGAAAAGTTGGAGTCCAAATGTTGCTGACTGTGAAAATTGATTGTTATAGAAATGTTGACAAATTTGTTCCTTTAC
Organism: Monodelphis domestica; assembly: GCF_027887165.1. NCBI lineage: Eukaryota > Metazoa > Chordata > Mammalia > Didelphimorphia > Didelphidae > Monodelphis > Monodelphis domestica. The sequence goes on along the minus strand of NC_077228.1, from coordinate 50,130,803 downwards.
ATCTATTTTTGTCCTTCTGCCAGTTTCATCTATAAATGCTATTGGGATGATGTGGCTCATTGGGGTCTAATGCCAAGCTTTCTTTACGCTTGTTTTCACTGTTTTATGAGGTGATACTACTTATAATTTTCTAGCATCCTTCTCTGCAGTGTTTTAAAAATGGGTTTGCATTCTAAACCAACAGAGCGTTGGCTGCTCTCTCTCTTTACTTGGCAAGGAGATTAAATGTGTGCTGGCTAAGGGAATTTCTGGACTTTTATGGCCTCCTCCCTATGGCAATTAAACATTTTCCGGAAATGATGATAATCAAGTTCAAATCTTTGCTTTTTATCATTACCTACTTTTCAGTATCAATAACTCGTTTGAATAGATAAGTTGAAATGGTTGTCATTGTTCTTTGGTGCCATCTTCTCAGTTTTAGCCTTTCTTTCCTATAGAATTTTAGCATCTCTAATTAAACATAAAATCCTTGGAGAGCAGAGACTATTCTAGTTTTATCTCTGAATCACTAGGACCTAGAATGGTAGTTGGCATATAGTAAGTACTTAATAAATACTTGCTGATTGGTTGATGATAATTGGATGCTAATTTTTACCTTTTATCTAACTAGTCAATAGTCGGACTTCATGATAATTTGATTCTAATATGGTTTCCACAATAATGGCTTCCAGCCATTTTTGTTTTTCTATTTTTTTTGTTTTACTATTTACTCATTATTTTATTTGTTACATTAAAATACCCAGTTAACTTCCTCTCTTCCTCCTTTCCCTCCATCAGAAAAGGTGTCATTTGACAAAAAGATACATGTATTTTATTTCTATTTATAAATCCTTTCTCTGGAGGTGGACAAACAGAAGTCATTCTTCAAACAATATTTCTGTTGCTGTATTTAATGTTATCTTGGTTCTGTTCATTTCATTCTTCAGAATTTCACGTAGATCTTCCCATGTTTTTCCAAAATTAACTTGCTTGTCTTTTTTTAGAGTGAAGTAGTGCTCTTATGTTTAAGATATAGTCAATTGCTGTGTGTGTATGTAGGGGGGGGGTGGAGAGAGTAAAAGAGAAAGAGATGGGGGAGAAAGACAGAGAGACAGAGACAGAGACAGAGAGAGAGATGAAGAGAGAGAGAGATGGAGAGAGAGAGAGATGGAGAAATCTTCCGTATGTCACATCCAGGACTTTGTAACTCTCTTCTGAAAGGAAATAGTCATGTTTTATGGCCATGAAGCTTTTAAATCATCCCAAAGCCTTTGTTCTTACATACTTCTCAAACCAGACCTCTGTTTCCCATAATGTCACTGACTTACTACTTTGTATCCACTTTGTATGCTGACTGTAGCTACTTTGGCTTTGAAATCATTGAGACATCATATCTATGCTGATTTGGTTTGGAAAATCATTGAATTTACCTTAGGAAAGATTTCCTTACCATTAGACTGTCCAAAAGTGATGGATTCTCCTTCACTGGAGGTCTTCAGGCAAGAGCTAGATATGATACAATGAAGATAGCTTTCACTTATGAGTCAGACTAGATGGTTGTCAAGATCCCTTTCAACTGTTAAGTTCTATAATTCTGCCTTTTTAGTCTCTGCAACTAATATTGGTGAATAACCTTCAAAAGATAGTTGATGGTCTTTTTTCTTCTCATTTTAAACACTGCAGGTGAAATGGCCAAGTATCTTAGGAGATGCCATTCCTTGTTGCCTTTGGGCACATGATAAAATCAGTTCCATGGATTGCTTAATTTGCCTTTCCAAAAAGTATCTGTGAGCCATCCTTCCATTCTGTAACTTCCTTTTGTCAGTCAGTCAGTCAGTAAACATTTAGTAAGTACCTACTATGTGTCTAAGGGCTACTATGGGCTAAGCCTTTGGGATACAAAAAGAGGGGGGGGGAAATCTCTGTCCTCAAGAAGCTTACAATCTAAGTGGGGAGACAACAAACAAACAACTATGTACAAATAAACTACATATAGGATAAATGGGAAATAAACAATAGCAGGATGGTGCTAGAATTAAGAAGGATTGGGAAAGCCTTCCTGTAGAAGATGGAATTTTAATTGAAACTTGAAGGAAACTCGAAAATTCAGGATATGGAGATAAGGAAGGAGAGCATTCCAGGCATGAGGATAGCCAGAAAAAATGCCAGAAGCCAAGAGGAGTGTTCTGTTTGTGGAATAGCCAGGAGACCAAAGTCACTAAGACTTAAGCAAGCTTAAATAGCAAGGAGTAAGATGTAAGGGAAAAAGATAAGAAGAAACTAGGTTATGAAAGGCTTTGATGATCAAAAAAGGAATTTTTTTATTTGGTCCTGGAGGCAATAAGGAATCACTAGAATTTGGAAAAATAACTGGTGGCTGAATGGAGAGTGATTTGGAATAAGGAGAGACTTGAAGCAGACAGACTCACCAATAGGCTACTGCAGTAGTCCAGATATGAGATGATAGGGACCTGCACCAGGGGTGTGGAAGTATCCAGGGGAGAGAAGGGGCATATTCAAGAGATGTTGCAAAGGTAAAATCAATAGACCTTAGTAACAGATTCAACTTTGGGGATGAGAGATAGTGAGAAATCAAGGATGACATCTGGGTTTTGAGACTCAGTAAGAGAGGATGATGTTGCCCCCCTGGTTAGTAGTAAGGAAAATGAGAAGAGGTAAAGATTTAGAGGTAAAAATGATGAATTCAGTTTTGGGATGTCTAGTTGAAGATGTCTATTGGACAATAGCTGTCTAAATACCCATTAAGGTGATTCTAACTTGATTTCCATGATCATCTGCTATTTTTATTCTTTTATTTTTATTTATTCATTTATTCAGAATCTGTTTGTTCAGGATATCTGAAGACAGTTGGAAATGCAAGACTGGTGGTCAACAGAGAGGTTTGAGCAGAATAGGTAGATTTGGGAATCAACACAGAGATGGAAATTAAATCCATGGTTTTGTTTGTTTGTTTGTTTTTTGTCTTCTGGTTTCATTGATTTTGTGGCTCTTCACATTGATATGGTTCCGTTTTTCCAAGAGTGTATTATCACTTTTTATCCATTGGACAAAGTATCTAGGGTATCTAGAGTTAATTTAGATTTTATATAAAGTTTAGAAACTATGTAATTTTTAGGCCTCAATGACTCATTTTCACCAGTTCAATCCCATTACTATAGAGGCAGAAAGAAAATGAACAGAATTGAGACCCAATTTAAATTTTTTTTTTCCTTGCTTCATGAGTTTCCATGTCTAAAGTATTTGCTAACCTAATGACCAAACTGGTGATAAGTTTCTTCATTTTTATCTTTTGGTCCACAACCAACAGTCTACTTCTAGAATATATTGGAAGGTTTTCCATCACAGTAAATTTGCCAGGGCAAAATTCACTTTCCATAAAATTAGATTTGCCACCATACCACAAAGAGACATTTGAGTAATATTTTCCTCTAAAATCACATATGTGAAGAAAAAAATAGCTAAACCATTTATAAGAATGCTTAGAATATGAACTATAATAAGTACAATGCTATACTCAAAACAAGTAGAAAATTCAGTAGAGTGGAAAGAGTTTTGGTCTTAGAGTCAGAGGACAGGGGTTCAAATCCCATATGAGTCATTTACTATCTGTGTGGTTTGGATCAAGTCACTTCAGCTTTCTATGCCTCAGTTTACCCCACCAATAAGATAAAGGAGATGGACTATATAGTTTCTAAGATTCTTGCTATAAGATATGTAGATATAGACATTTGTTTAGTGTGTATGTATATATATGTTTATAAGCTATAAATATATGACCTTATAAACAAAATGAAATCAATCAACAAATATTTATGAAACTCTCACAAAGTGCTGAGCTCTGTGCTAAGTGCTATGAATAGAAAGAAGGGAAAAATATAGTCCCTAACTTCAAAGAGCTCACATTTTAATAGAAGAGGCAATGTAAAGAACTATTACAAGAAACAGGACAGATGAAAGGGTAGCTTTAAGGGAGGGGAAGGAGAATATAGTATGAAATGGTAAACTTCAGTGGTATGAATATCTTTCTGCCTCATCTTTTCCTACTACTTGGCTAAACAACAATCCCTAGAGCTTTACCAATCTTCTTTGCATATAATCCCAGAGTTGGAAAGAAGTTTAAAGGTCATCTAGCCCTTCCTCCCTTCAAATATAGGAATCACTTCTAAAGCCTTTTTTAAAGATGACCACTGAGGCTCGGTGTATGTATACCTTTAGTGACAGGGAACTTACTATTCTTTCATCCTCTGGACCACACCAAATGTTGGTGCATAGCCTGTGATTATTTTCATAACTATTTATTATAGTATTTTACATTTCTGGCTGTTCTTTTTTCTCATTGTATTATTGTAACATTTACCCATTAATTATAATTCAATATAATTTAAATAGAACATTAAGTATAGTATCTCACCAAATCTTTATGAGAAGCTCATGAGATAGGTCCTACGGACTTAATTAGCACCAATTTGTGAATAAGCCAGGAAGGTGACATGGTGGATAGATTACTGGATATGGAATCAGGGAAACTTGAATTCAAATCCATCCTTGATTATAAATTAGCTGTGTGATCCTGAGAAAGTCACTTAATTTATATCTGCCTCAGTTTCCTCAACTGTGAAATGGAAATAATAATATCCCTTATTCCTAGGGTTGTAGTAGGATAGAAAAGGTACTATTTACAAAGCATTCTGCAATTCTTAGTTATATATAAATGCTAGCTTTTATCGTCATTGTATTCATCAATTTTTTTCAGTTCCAGTTATTTGGGGAGACTATAAGACTATTGATAAAACTCAAGACTGAATTCTCTCATTTTTTTAGTTGTCATGAGACTGCTTGTGGTCAAATTAAGCCACTGGCGAAATATAGAATCCAGAACTTTTTCACATAAATACCTGCCAACCCAAGTCTCTGCTGTTCTGTACTAGAACAACTAATTTTTTGGAATCTACAATCGAGGTTTCAAATGTATTATTATTTAACTTCATTTTGTTTTATTTAAGTGTTCTAGACTGTTACATTTTAAATATTCTACCATCTTTCTATTAATTATCCCTCTCATTTTTGTGTCCTTTGGAGATCTGATAAGTATGTCTTCTTTGACTTCATCCAAGTCATCATTAATTTTCGAAAAGCTCAAAGATCCAGGACAGAGCCCAGTGGCATCACAAGAGACATCCCTGTAGTTTCACACTGCACCATTCATTAGTCAGCACTAGGAAAGTGATTTGTCAACTAGTCCAGCAGCTCCACAACGATTCCAGTAGCCTATCTTTAACCCAGCACATATCAATGTTAACCTGAAAACAGACAGAATGTGATATTATGCCAAATGTCTTGATAAACTCAAGATACACCATGTCTGTATCATTCCTCTAATCTGCCAACCTGCTAAGCCTTTGCAGAGGGAATTGAGGTTAGTTTGGCATTATGGGTTCTTAGCAAATCCATACTCATTCTTGGGAGGCACCGGGTTATTTTCAAAATGCTCACAAACCATTCATTTAATAATCTGTTCTAAAATTTCTCACCAACCTCAAACTAACTTAATAATCACATTGGTCAGAAGTAAGTGGTGTCTTTGAGTTTTGGGACTTTTACCATTTTTTTTTTGGTATTGGCTTCTCTCCCAAACTCTTTAACTGGCAATGCAATTACTTGCCTTTACTTTTTCTTTTTTACACTATTGTTGGAGGAAGAGGTAACATATGCCATAGACTAACATTTTTCAACTTTCCGTCTTTTGATATGTATATATATATGAGTATATGTATAGATAAATATATAGTGCATGTATTACATATCTATTTTAAATATCTACACTAAATACCTAAGTGGCATATTTGTTTTTATTTATATGTATGCATATATATAAATATATTCACATATATGTATACACATATACTCTCTCTGTGTATATATGTGTTTGCATGTGTGTATATAGTATATATGATCATTTGGTTAATATAAGAATGAATAAATGTGGGCAATTCAAACCATCATGACTGGAGCATCTGAAAAGTTCAGAGAATTACCCAAGGACACTCAGCCAATATATGTCAGAGAGTTGACTTGCACCCAAGTCTTCCTGAACATGAGTTTGTTTTATTCTCTCTACTATTATATGCTGCTTCTCTATTATTAAATCTTATTCTTTTTTGGAAGGAAGGCAAAGATATCCATCACCTAATTTACCAGTTTTGCTTATCTGAACCATTCTACTCCCAATCAAGTGGAAAGAATGGCTGACTTGGATCAGGATCTCTCCAAATTCCAGTGCTAGTTTGGCACTAACGAGCTATATGACCATATTCAAATCACCCAACCTAATTTCTTCATCTCTAATACTTCCATTAGAGGACTACCTCTACCACCGAGAGCCTGTGTAAGCCTAGGTGAATCACTTTATCTCCCTAGTTCTCAGTTTCCCCATTTGTAAAATGAGAGAGTTGGGCTGTAGGACATAAGTAAAAGGCAGGTAAACTAAGAGGTGGTGGTGAGGAATGAGTATATTTGGGACATCATCCAATACCAAGCCTGAAAATGGAATATGGAAGATCACATATGATAACAGCAAGAATTTTAGTATGGTGGGATCACATAGAGTGTGGAAGGGAATCATGTATAAGAAAAGTGAAAAAAAATAAGAAGAAACCAAGCTGGGAAGAGATTTCAGAATTTTTTTTTAAATGACAATACTCTATTCCTCTTCTCCTGCTCATTACACAGAGAAGTTCATGACATTTCAATGATAATATGATTTAGCAAGTGTCTTTGCTAAGGATAAAAATGCCCTTCGGGATGCATTAGAAGTCTTTTATGTCCGTGTTTATGCCCCAAAAGAAAGCAAGAAAGAAAGCAAGAGAAAGTAGACAGCCAAGGGGAAATGGGAAAATAGTGTGGCCTAGTGAAAATTTTGGGTGAAGCACCCCCCCTTAAATTTTGGGCAATTTCAACACCTACCTCCTGCCAGAGAAGGATGGACTTAAAATAAAAAATGAGCCATACACTTTGGATAAGCCCAATGTGGGAGTTTGTTTTGTTGGAATATGCATATTTTCTTACAAGGACTTCATTTTTTAAAAATTGCCCATTGAGGAGGCAGAGATAATAAATGTTTACACAAAAAAACAACAACAAATAAAAACATTTAAGGCTGTTTCTGATAAAAGCCTTAGCAGGTGAACAGTTAGTTATTCTGAGTCAAAGATAAACGTTTCATTTGGGGAAAAGAGATTCATTCAATTCCGCTCAATGATCATTTATTTAGGGTCTAATAAAACTGTGCTAGGCACTGGGGACACAGAGATAAAAACAGAACAGTCTTTAGCTTCAAGAAGCTTGAAATCTACTGGGGGAAGCAATAAGTACCCAGATAAGTATGTGTGCATGTATACATGTGTGCATATGTGTGTATATTAATATATGTATATACATGCATACAAATATGTACATATGAACATGTAATGTAGAGTGTACATATAAATATGTTGTATAAATGTGTTATTTATTTAAGAAATTTTAAAAATATATTTATATAGAATTATATATATTTATATGAATGTTATACACACTGATATACAAATATATGAACACATATATAATATTTTCATATAAAATTATAAACATTATGGTACATATGTATATGAATTTATCTATATGTGTGTGTAATGTATATGTTTATATATATACAAACAAAGGATAATTTGAGAGGGAAAGGACTATGATTCAACTGCAAAGCGACTATCTTTAAGTCCTTCGATCACTTCCTACATGGATTATCCTGATTCCTGGGCCATCACCAGTCAACCAGATTTTTGTCTTGCCACTGGACTTTATGACCCTGGAAGAGAAAATGAGGCAGATGATGCCGTGTAATTCTGTCTCACTTAAATCCAATTCATGCACAAGTCAAGACCATCCCATGATGTCATTGGTCCTCTTTGAAAATGAAGGACAAACAACAACATCTTTGACCTTTCCGTTTCATCTAGACAAGGACAAAGTTGAACTAGTTCAATCCAGTTCTAATTCTATGAAACTAAATCTATTTATTCCTATGTCTCTATTATGTATTACTTTTTGATTAAAAAATTAGCTTTTCTTCCTTTTCTAGTATTTTTCCTCTGAATGACTAGCTGGGTATCTCCAACTGATTTCTAATACCAGATGATCAGGATGGGACATGAACTCTTCAAAAACTCTCATGCTGCTCGGGAATGCTGCAGTGCATTCAGTTTTAAGATACTATGAAATAACTTTTGGCAACATTCTGGTTCCTATTATGTGACTAAAGATTAGGATCTTAACAAGGAAGCTTCTAAATGAAATAACAAAAGATTTTTTTTTTTGCAACAAACAAAAACTAAGATGACATAGTTCCTTCTCTTACAAGAGGTTCACATCACTTTGACTCAGGCATCAGCAATTTCCTTATATTCATAATCTCAAAATTGGTTGCTTTCCTTTATCTTATTCAGCAATCTCTGTGCAGACGAGCAATCCCCTAAGATGTGCAATTTTCTTTTCAACTTTTAATTTCTCTGGGTACAGAAAAGAAGCTCTGGACCCTTAATTGAGCAATTATTATTTTTTAAGTGAATCTAGAGTGTGAGGATAGTGCCAAAACCCTCTTTTCATCCACAGAACAAGCAGAGCTGAGTCAGTGGCACAAGTTTTCTCCTGGCAGCCTCCCAGTTCAAGGTAGAAGGGCCAATTTAAGCGTGAAAGGGGAGCCCATTTTTCACCCCCCTGCTCCCTCCTTGACATCTACTGAGTTTCCTGAATGAGTGCCAATTAGTAGCAACTTACAAGTCTCTTTGGAGGTTTTAGATGACTTGCCTCTAAGAACTATTTGTATTTCTCATTTAGGCTCTTTCTGCAAAATGAAATTGGCAAACTCCCCACACCCCAACTATGTGGCTTTCCCAATGGTTCAAAGCAGACTTTTCTGCAAATCATTATTTCCAGAAAGTCATAGGAGACTGGTGTTGGCAACATGGTCCAGTGGAAAGAGCACTAGGTCTGGAGTTTGAGGCTGTTGGTTCAAATCGTGTTGCCTTTGGAGAAGTCATTGAATCTCATTGGTTCTGTTTTCTCATTTATGAAATGGGGGAGTTGAATTCTTAGGGTTCTTCTTCTTCTTAGCTAGCTCTTCTAGCTCTAGATCTTGTACTAGTTCAAGTACCCCCCCCCAAGTACTAGTTCAAGAGCAGTAGTTCAGTTTCTCATAGATACTGATGGAGAATGGATCTGTACCATATTCTGTAATGCCCTAGCTATCAGTGGATGTCCCAGAAGTCACTGTGTAGAGCAAACAATAATCAGCCTCCATCATGACTTGTTGATATGACAAGGTTACTGAGTCACCAGATAATCCTCTCTTCTGATGCTAAATGTAGCCTAGAATCTACCACAATGTCTTGTAGGAACTCAATAAATAATTTTTCATTTTATTTCTAGAATCACAGAATTATAGAAAAATAAGAAAGTATGGCAGAAGTCCAACCTCTAACCAAAGCATGAATCCTATATAAAAAATTCCTGACAAGTAAAGACACCAAGTAGAAAGACTGCAGGATTTGGAGTCAGAGGTTCTGGGTTCAATTTATTACCTGTATGACTTTGGGTGGATTACTTAAACTCTCTAAGCCTGTTTCTTCATCTGTATAAGATCCCTTCCAACTCATAATCCAGGGACCTATGAATATATAAAATCTGTCTTTCTTTCGCCTCTAAAGGGCAATCCAATTTGAGATCAAATTATTACGAAATTTTTCTTTAAATTAATTTGATATGGTATCTCAGTAGAAGGTAAACTCCTTGAAGACATGGACTATATATTTTTTGTCTTAGCCTATAACATGCAAAGCACTTGGCTAAATGTTACAGAAAGGTAATAAATGTTTGCTGAATTCAATTCAGTCAAAATCTGCTTTCTTATAACTTCAGTCTTTCATAGCCCTTCTTAAGCTGGTTTTCCTTCCTACCTTTCCAGTTTTGTTTTGCTTTTTAAACACTTTCCTTCTGTCTTAGAATCAATAATGTATATTGGTTCCAAGGCAGAAGAGCAGTAAGGGCTAAGTAATGGAACTTAAATGACTTGTACAAGATCACACAGCTAGGAAGTATCTGAGGCCAAATTTGAACCTAGGAACTTCCATCTCTAGGCTTGGCTCTGGATGCACTGAGTCACCTAGATACCCCCTCGCTGCCCCGCCCTTTCCAGTTTTGTTTTTTTTAATACCTTATTCCCCAATACATTTCCTTTGAAGCAGTAACTCTGGCCTTCTTACTGTTCCACAAACAAGACACTATCTCTTGCCTCTGGGCATTTCCTTTGGCTATTTCCAATGCCTGGAATGCTTGCCCTCCTCAGCTCCACTTTTCCAACTCTTCTGGCTTCCTCTAAGTCCAGCTAAAAGCTCATCTGCTACAGGAAGCCTTTTCCAACCCCTCTATTAGTTATTTTCTATTTATCCTATTATACAACCTATTTGAATATATATATATATATTTATTATTATTTTTTTTTGCATAATGTCTTCCCCCATTAAGTCATCAGCTTCTTTAGGGCACGGGTTGTCTTTTGCCTCTTTTTGTATCCACAGCATTTAGCACAGTCCTGCTACATAGTAGATGGATGCTTATCAATCGATTCAATCCATGACCACCAGTTCAACCCCTTAAAGCCTTGCAGAATAAACCAGATTCATTTATTCATGAAAACTTTTCAAATATTTAAGGACAGCAAATACGCCTCACAGAAGTTTTTTCTTGTCTGGTCAACATCTTTCTTAATTTATGGGACCTAGAATGGCATAGAATATTCCAGATATAATCTGATCAGGGTTAGAGAATATAGCGAGAACTCTTGCCTCTGTCATTGAAGACTTTGCATTTGTACTTGTGCAGATTAAGATTATTTTACCCCTCTTGATTGCCATGTCATGTTGCTATCCTATCATTGAACTGACAATATACTCCAATCATCAGAATTTTCTTTTTAAAAAGTACTTTCTAAATCATTTTCCTCAGCTTATACTTGTGCATTTGATTCATTTTTATCAAAGTCATTGCTATTAAGTTGGTTCTTGTTAGCTTCAGACCATGTTTCCCGAGTTGAGATCTTTGTTTTTTATTATATTATATTATATTATATTATATTATATTATATTATATGTTATGTTATGTTATGTTATGTTATGTTATGTTATGTTATGTTATGTTATGTTATGTTATGTTATGTTATGTTATGTTATATATTATTATTAAATATTAATATATTTATTATATTCAGTGTACAAGTAATTTCTCCAGACTTTATATGATTTCCAAATATCTGATAAAAATGTCAAACAGAACAAGACTAAGAACAGAAAGAGTAAAGATTTTCCTCCAGATGGACATCATTCCATAAAGCATTGCTATTTGTGTGAGATCAGACAACCAGTTCTAGACTCACCTAATTATATCATCATTCAGGATATGCCCCACCATATTGTCCACAAGAATACTGTGAGAAACTTTGTCAGATATCTTGCTGAATCCCAGAGATGTGATATACACAATCATTCTTCTGCTCTACTGACACTGTCCCCAAAGGAAATTAGCCTTGTCTTACACGACTGCTACCTTGAAATGGTCAACTTTTCCATTTTCTGAGTCTTCACAATTCACCTCTTTAAAGACAAAAAACCCTTTAAAAATTTGTAGTTATCATCAAACTCATCATCAGTTGCCAAGGCCCATTGTTTCTACCTTGGCAAAATTTCTTTGTGTGTACTCTTTCCTCCTCTGTCACTGCCAGCATACTGGTACTGACCCATATCACCTCACCACTGGACTATTACAATAGCCTTCTGGTTGGCTTTCCTACTTCATTTCTTTTTCTTCCACTCCGCAACCAAAGCAATCTTCCTAAAATACAGGCTTGGCATGCCACTTCCTATACAATAAACTTCCTATCACTTCCAGGACCAAATATAAAATCTTCAGTTTACTTCTTAAACCCTTTCATAACCTGAGCCCTTCTTGCCTTTCTGTTTTCTTTCACCTTATTATCTCTTCATACTCTGCAATCCAGTGACACTGGCCTCCTCCCTGTTCCTTAATCAAGATACTACAACTCTAGCTATAAGTGTTTTCACTGGCTGTCCCCCATGCCTAGAACTCCCCCGCCCTCTCTCTCTCTCTCTCTCTCTCTCTCTCTCTCTCTCTCTCTCTCTCTCTCTCTCTCTCTCTCTCTCTCTCTCTCACACACACACACACACACACACACACACACGCACACACACACACAATTTTCTTTTCTTCCTCACTGGAAAAAATATTGTGAATATATCAATAGAGAATCATTCTTGAAAGCCTCTTCAACACCCTTGAATTTACTTTTTTTTCACATTTCCAAACCATGTGATCTTCTTCCCTATCCTATCTTTGAGTTCTTTTAAATTCTCTCTCCAAAAGTCTAGTATACATCTAAGAAGGAGCTGGCATTCTCTTGCTCATCTATTTCAGTCTCTCCTCTCTCTCTCTCTCTCTCTCTCTCTCTCTCTCTCTCTCTCTCTCTCTCTCTCTCTCTCTCTCTCTCTCTCTCTCTCTCTCCCCCTTTTCTCTCCCCACCTATTATTTTTCTCTCTCCCCTTTTTTCTTCATCCCTAACTTCATCTCTTCCTACCTTCTTGAAGAAGCTTTCCCCATTATTTCTTAATCTTAGTGCTGTACTTCTGACATGATCTCCAATTAATGATGTATATAAATCTTGTTTGTACATAGTTATTTGCTTGCTATCTCCTTCATTAAGATTGTGAGCTCCTTGAGAGCAGGGACTATTTCATCCTTCTTTATCAGTAATGCTTATAGCAAAAGTACTTAATAAAGGCTCATTGACTGCACTTGAATGATTTATTTGGATGGAGTCGTCACTTGCTGCTAACCATTTTTCTTCTTTCCTTAGTATAAATATAATTCTTGATAGAATAAAAAAAGAATCAAAAGAGATGTTGAGTAATTCATCCTTCTTATTATCCATTATCATCTTTTCATCTCCTTCAAGAAATAGTTTTTCCTTGAACTTGTTCATGTTAAAAAGCTTTTTAGTGTCTTTCATACTTACCATAAGCCTCTGCTCCTACTTGACTTTAGCCTTCGTGACATTATTTTTATAGGACCTTGCCTTTCTTTACTATCTTACCTCTTACTTTCATCTCTTTTATGTGTCTTTTAAAAGGTAATCTGAGCTTGTTGATAACCTCTCCTTGTAGCCCACATGCCTTTTAAAACATATCTTTCTTTTCTTCTTCACTGAAAAAAAAATTGTTTCTTGAAAGACCCTTCATCACTCTTAAACTTCCTTTTTTATATACCCAAACCATGTGATCTTCCCCATCCTCTTATTTCTTCTAAATTCCTTTTCCAAAAACCTAGTGTACATCTTACACCAGAGCTTGCATTCCCTTGCTCATCTATGTGAATCTCTAAGATATTATTATAACTGTCTTCAAAGGCTCCTTATAGTTTCAATTCCATCAATCAGTTCCTTTTCTGATCATTAGTGGTTTTTAAGAGATTTTTAGATGTCTAGGTCTAAAGAATGTGCCCTGGAAGCTATGTATAATATTATTACAGATTTGAGACTTGGAAGATAATATATTGGTGATGGATACTAAATAGTAATAATAGTAATAATAGCTAGCATTTTTACATTGTTTTAAGGTTTGCAAAGTACCTTAGATATGTTATCTCATTTGATCCTCACCACAACCAATGAGGTGGGTACAATCTTTATCTCCAATTAATAAATTTGACAAATATGGCTAAGTGATCTCAAGTGACTTGCCCAGGATCATACAGCTAATCAGTGTCAGAAGCAGGATTCAAATTCACATTTTTCTGACTGCAAGCACAGTGCCCTGAACTGTGCCACCTAGTTCTCAACAAAAGGTACAGTAGAGATGCTAGCCCCTGTGTGTGGATATTTGATGTTTGTGATGATGGAGTAATAAATATGAGATTAATAAATAATAATAAAGAGTAATAAAACAGCAATAAATATGAGTAATAAAGTATGAGAGCTGGTATAGAGCACAAAAGATGAATAGGAAGGAAAGAGAAAATAGAGGGCTGAGAAAAATACCCCAAGAATCAGATCAGAGTAGCTGAGGGTGTCTCCAAGGGTTTGGGACCCTTATTGGCTTGTTTGTAGATAAGCATAGAGCTGGACTTAGGACCTTGATATGAAGGAGCACCAGGGAGAGTGAGGGCTAGGACAAGTGTTGAGGAGAGCTTGTGCTGCTTTAAAGATGGTGTGCATGTGATGGTTCCCAGTGATGCCAGTTTGGAAACAAAGGCCAGCAACCCTTAAAAGATCTCATCTTCTCCCAGTAGTCTAAATTGCCATTTTTTTAGCTTTTTGGAACATCTGGGGAAAGTAAGTCTTTGAGGAATATAAGTGAACCTAGCCCTCCAGAGGAGAAGTAGGAGTTGGTTGGGGTGACAGTTTGATTAAAGACAAAAATTTGGGGGCAGGTGGTTAGCTCAGTGGATTGAGATGAGATGAGATGAGATGAGATGAGAGATGACCTCACCTAGAGATGAGAGGCCCTGGGTTCAAACCTGACCTCAGATACTTCCTAGCCATGTGTCCCTGGGCAAGTCACTTAACCTCCATTGCCTAGCCCTTAGCACTTTTCTGACTTGGATTTAACTTCCCTTCATTCACTCTCTACAATCCATTTCTATTGGCCTCCTCCTTGTTGTCCATCACATGCAACACTCCAACTTCCATCTCTATCCCTTTGCATGGTCTACATCCCCTTTGTCAGTAATGCTCTCCCTTCTCACCTTCTCCTCTGAGTTTCCTTAGATACCTTCAGTAGATAAAGCCCTCCTTCTACAGATGTCCTTTCTCTGTCCCCCTGCCCTTGACAATTCTTTCTCTTCTATCATTACTTTCCTTTTCCTCATTTATCTTGTATGAATTTTTAAAAAATAAATTGTACTCTGCCTCCACCAATAGAATGTGAGCAAATTGAGGGAAGGGACTATTTTTGTTGTTCTTTGCATCCAGATGCTTAGCAGAGTGCCTACATACAGTAAGTGCTTAATAAATGCTTATTGACAAAACTGCCCAACTCTGAGGCAGTGTCTTCCTTTGAAATCCAGTCTCTTGTGAAAAGCTTTGCAAAATAATCCCTCTCTAGCCAACTCCTCTGGAAAACCTTTCACAATAAACACTAGGGTCTCAAGCTCTGTAGGGAGGACTCAGACACCCTATGTTTGTTTGGGGCAAAGCCAGTGTGGATTTGGCTATAACCATACATGTAAATGCTTTCTACCAACTGACATGTGTCCAGTGGGTGTTAGGGGAAGGGTGTGATAATGGAGTAGGAAGAATTAGTGGGAAAATGTACTGCATATACAAGGTTTAGAAAATTGTGGAAGTTTTCTTGTTTGTTAGAAAACTATCAAAATGGTTCTATAGGTGGTAAATAAAAATTTCTGTATGTAATACACATTCAGAATGGTTGATGGATTTAACTTCCTCTTAGACAGTAAAAACAATAGCCTATTTGTCTTTCACAATAAGAATATCAACTTTTTTAATAAGATACTATAAAAATGAGGCAGTATAATACGAGGAAAAGAGAACTATTCTCTAAGCCAGGATGCCTTGATTTCAACTCTTGTCTCTGCCCCAAAGGGACTAGGTGACCCCGGACAAAGTCTCAGCGTTCTAGGCAACACTGTAAGATTATGTTGCAGAAAAGGGAACAACTTGTATTATTAGAATTTCCTTACCTGAAAGTTCCCAATGCCAAAATGCCAATAAAATAAAAGATCCAGGTCTTGGCCTCCCCCATTAGAATATACTTTGATTGGAGACCAGGTAGTTTTTGCTTTTTTTTCTTTTTTATCCCCCCCATCAGAGTAAGTACTTAATGAGCTTTCATTAATTGATGGAATTGTTGGATGTTCTTAAATTAACTTCCCTATAATGTTCATCCATTTAATTCTTAGTTCTGCAACAAGGAAGAAGCCCATTATATCCATTCTTTTGCTCATCAACTCAAATATTTTAAGAACATTATCATGTTTCCATTTAGATAAGACCTTTTGCTCCCATTTTAACATAATCTGAAGCTTGATTTTAAGGTAATATATTCAATTTTAGTATGAAAAGGAATTCCTGAATTTTATATGATTTTTAAATTGTAAAGCTCTTGGATTTAGATTCCCACTGAACTTTCATTTTGAATTCTATAGCAACTGTCAACAGGGACTCATATTCCTGATTTGTAGGCATTGTGGCCTGGAGATAACCAGTAGAGTCAAGCTCTGGCAGATTCTACCATGCGAGGGAGGCTTCAAGTAAATACCTTTAGTTGCCTTCATTAATAGAAATTGTAGAAATTGCCTATGGTGGATGAAAATGCCAGAAAATGATTGGCTATGACTGTTTATCACTGAAGTCTTCATCTTACACCTCATTGTAGAAGTTAGAAGACCCTGGGCTTTGGAAGGCTATGCCAGCATAGTCCAAGCCCTGGAAAATCCTCCCCACCTGGGAAACAAATTCAGAATCTGAGTTGGAAGGATGCCAGTGGCCATCCAGTCCAACCTATAGTTCAAATGAATCCTCCCTATAACATATCTGATAAATAATCATCGAACCTCTGCTTGAAGGCTTCCAAAAATGGGAAATTTATTACCTCAAAAGGCAGACCATTACACTTTTAGACAGCTCTAAGTGTGAAGAGAGTTGTTTGGTTGGTTGGTTTTATTTCCTGACCTGGAGCCCAAGTCTACCTCTTTGTGATGTTGTGACCCATTTCTCCTGATTCTTCTGTCTGAGGCCAAGAAGCATAAATTTCAACCCTCTCACAAGAAATGTTTGTGTATAGGTTCTTTTACAGTGGAAGGCTTTAACTTGGCACCCATGATCTTGTTTTTAAGTATTATGATAACTATTTCTACATAATTGTTTTCCTTTGCCATCTAGATAGTCTATTTCATTTTATGCAATTAAAAATAGGAGTCTGAGAGGAGGTCCATGGGCTTCACCAGATTGCCAAAGAAGTCCATGATACCAAAAAGATGAGTGATCCCTGTTTAGGGACTATGGTTTATCTCTTCTTTAAAGATCAGTGTAGTTGATTTAAGAGAGCCGCACCATTATGCTGACCATGCAAAATTAATTTTTCAGTCATAGTAGTTTTTTAATTTTTAAAATTTTATTTTATTAACATGCAAACTATACTTCCATATTGGTCATTGGTGTAAGAGTACACTCCTATAAAACCCACACCCCAGGTAAAACCGTAAAGACAATGCAATGATCCAGGACAGTTCTGAGAGACTTGTGAGAAAGAACTGTGGGAGTAGAAACACAGAAGTGAAACAACTTCCTGATCACAAGGGTCGATGGGGATATGATTGGGGATATAGAGTCTAAATGATGACCCTAATGCAATTATTATCAATAATATGGAAATAAGTCTTGATCAATGACACATGTAAAACCCAGGGGAATTGTGCATCAGCTGGGGTGAGAGGAGGGGAGGGAAAGAACATGAATCATGTAACCATGGAAAAAATATTCTAAATTAATTAAATAAAAAATTTCAATTAAAAAAATTTAACCCATAAATATGCTGATGTGAAAGATAGTAAGTAAGCTTTGATCTGCATTCTTCTGATTCCAATAGTTCTTCCTCTGGAAGTGAGTAGTATTTCCCATTATAAGTCTTTCAGGATTAACCCAGATCATTGCATTGTTAAGAGTAGCCAAGTTTTCGCAGTTGATCCCATAACTTTTGAAAAATGAATGCTAAGTATGAAAGAGACAGGATCCACCTCAATGGAAAGCGAGCCCATCCTGGGGAGAGCAAAACTGTGAAATATTACATAGGATCATAGATTTAAAGCTATAAGGAACCTTTGAATTTATAAGGCCAATAGTCAATAAATGTTTATTAATTGCCTACTGACTATTAGGAATTGTGTTAAGTACTGGGGATACAGATATCGAAAACAAACATAGTCCTTGCCCTCAAGGAATTTATAATCTAGGAGAAGGCCACACACACACACACACACACACACACACACACACAAAGTTGAAAAGCAGTGGGAAGGTGGGGGAGGTACCTGCTTGGGTAGATGGTGGGGGGGAAGCCAAATAGGTTGAAAATCAGTCTTTCCAAAGAAGTCCAAAATGAGTTCAGTTGAGGGTGTGGGGGTGGAGAATGAGGCGATGTTTAGGGAGATATCCAACCTATTTCTCTCTTTAAATGACAGAATTTATGACTCCACCCTCCAATAAGAAGGATAGAAATTGCCGATGAGGTATAATTCTGGCAACTAGATCTTTCTAGATAATAACTTCCTAGAAAACAACAGAATTGTCAACAACTTCAGATTTTCCAATGATGAGTTTACTGGGGACATGGTAAAGTAGTCAAAGAAGTCCACAGTGAGTATAGCCAAAAAAGAAATGGGGAGAGATGTCTGATATGGTCCACGTTTTCATTTTTCAGAAGGGGAAACTGAGGCCCAATGAAGTTAAAGGTCAGCAAACAATCCAGTTTGAGACAAAGAAAAATCGTAAGAGAAAATATGTTTTGGCCAAATTTCTAGGGATTGATAATAATAAGCTAGTATCTAACCTTTGTGGTTTTTTAGTCTTTTTTTTCAGTCACTTTCAACTCTTCATGACCTCATTTGAGGTTTTTCTGGCAAAGATATTGGACTGATTTGCCATTTATTTCTCACCTCACTTAAATGATGAGGCTGTTGAGGCAAACAGTGTTAAGTGACTTGCCCAGGTTCACCTAGCTAGTAATAGATTTGAACCCAGCAAGATGAGTCTTTCTGTCTCTAAGCCTGGCATTCTATCCTAGCTCCCCTATAGATATGCAAAGTGCTTTATGTGTTTATCTCATTTGATCTTCACAATAACCCTGTGGAGTAGATGAATCATTCCCATTTTACAGATAAAGAAATTAAGTCTGAGAGAGGTTAACTGATTTGCCCAGGATCCCATACCTAGTGATCCTCTGAAACAGGATTTGAACTAAGGTCTTCTTGACACCAAAGTTCAGGGTTCTTTCTACTGTGCCTCATTGCTGTCTGTAAGTAAATGATAATGAAATACTAGAATGTCCTCCAGTCACTGCCTGAAAATTGAGACAAGTTTTAAATTCATGTACTGCTTAAAAACAAAACAAAACAAAACAAAAAAACCTTTAATAAACAACTAAGTTCTTTAATAAACAACTAACAACAAACTAACTTTTGGGAAGGAATGTACCTCCATCAAAGCAAAAAACAAAACAAAAACAAAAATTCCTGCTCAGAGCTGATTAGAATACAAGTACTAAAATCCCTAAGAAGTGACATATGACATTTAAGTGTCAAATATACCAGTGATTTATGATGTTGATGATGATGATTATAATCTAATTGAAAATGACTTTTATATAATACTTAAAATTTGTAATAAATTATTAGACAGATCGGAGGGAAGGAAACCTGAATTTTCCTTCAAAAAAGAAACCCTACAATTTAAGAACAAAATATAGGCTACCAAAATGCATTTTATGTGCCACTTGTGTTAGGGAAAAAAAGAAATAGAAGAAAATTCTTTGACATAAGGTTAAATGTGCCAGAATTAATTTTTAGTCCTTCCATATTATCATGGTTCTTAATACTAATTTTATATAGATTATTTAATTCTAACTTTTGAATAGATTATTTAATTCTAATTTTATAGCTTATTATTAGGCAGTATCATTTTCTTAAAAAAGAACTATTCTTAGAAAATACTCAACAGTACTTTAAGTATAATTTCTAACACTGTCAAACTTGGAGATAGTTTGAAAATTTGTTATGATCTTACAAAAATTTCTCTAGATTTTTTTTTCTTAAACTTCTCTAGATTTTTTTTCCTTAAACCCTTACCTTCTGTCTTGGAATCAATACTGTATATTGGTTCCAAGGCAGAAGAGTGGTAAGGGCTAGGCAATGGGGATTTGCCTAGGGTCACACAGCTGAGAAGTGTCTGAGGTCAAATTTGAACCTAGGACCTCCTGTCTCTAGGCCTGGCTCTCAATCCACTGAGCAACCCAGCTGCCCCCATAGACTTTTTATAAAATCTTAACCATTGTGTAAACATGAAGTTAAACACTGGCATGCTCAAAAATGACATCTCCAGTTCAGTGAATATTAGTAGTTTTCATGATTTCCCTATTTAGTTGAGGATTAGCCAAAATTCCCTCATGTCCTGGTCCATCTGTTGCTTTAAACTAAATCCTCTCTTCTTTTGCCTTTCTCATGTATGTGATTTGTCCTCAACCACTTTTTAGGCAGCTATGTAGTATGATGGATAGAGCAACCAGACCTGGAATCAGGAATATCTGAGTTCAAATTCAACCTCAGATACTTACTAGTTATGTGACCCTAGACAAGTCACTTTAGCCCTATTTGCCTCTGTCTCCTCATCTATAAAATGAGAAGAAAATGGTAAACCACTCTAGTATCCTTGCCAAGAAAACCCCAAATGGGGTCATGAAGAGTAGGAAATGAATGAACAGTGGCAGCTACTTTTCCCTGCCCCTTTATTTTCCTTTTTCAAGAAGTTAAATAAATATATATATGATATTTCAAAAAAGTTCTCCAATAGAAAAAAATAATCAAATAAACCTACTTGAAAGAGGCAACCCCCCAGTTAAATTTACAGTTTGATTGTTCTAGTTCCTGTAGTTATCAGGCTTTCAGAAGAAACTAAATGACCTGTTCAGTGGCATCCTGGGGTTGGAGTTCTTGAATAGATGAAGCCTCACAAAAAAAGGAGCAAGAGCAGAAAATGAATAAAAAATAAATGAAAGAGAAAGACCCAAGAGAATACATTCTTATCATCTCGCATTATCCATCATTTCATGGCCAACCTCCCTAGAATGGTTTGTGTGGCTAGGTGTGGACCATATGTGTTATCAGATTCATCAGGGCAGAACTGGACAGGGGTATAAACTTGACTGTTTTGGGGCATCCTGGAATGGGGAGGAAATAGCTGATTCAATTGTGCATGGCTGCTGAGGCAACTGAATGTTACCATAGTGATTGAGATGAAACATACATGAAGAGAGATAATTAAATCTAACCCTTTTAGTAGTTTGACAGTCAATGCACTGCCAATAGGAAAACATATCTACGATGTTAAAGATAAAACACATTTCTCAAGGAAAAAGCCCTGTACTCCTATTTTGTTGTTCCCGTTCCAAATACATTGCTCCAGGTGACTAATTTGAATGTTCTTGTCTAATAATTCAATACAATCGTGACCTTGGTCTGCAGCTGCCGAAAACTTTCTCTAGTTCATTCTATCATGGGAACTGTTGACTATACAAAATATACGCTGTGTATGTCTCTCTGTGTGTTTTAACTTCTTATTAGCTAAAAGTAGAGTAAAGCCTAAATTGTCACTTTTTGAGCTTCGAATTCAATAATATCTAGAACGTGCTGCCCTCTTCAGGAACTAGTGATTAAGAATACTTTGATTTTGTTTATCGATTCAGGAACTATAATGATAAAATCTGTACTCTGGTATTAAAGGTACTGTTTCGTGTCTAATGCTTCTAATGCTCGGGAACTAGCAGTGTGTGAAAAATAAAATAAAATTGATTTTTGGAAGAAGCTATGACCACTAAAAGTTTTCCAGTAAAACATAAATTTTAATTTAAAAGTTTAAAAGTAACTATTTGTACTCCAGATGAAATAGACGTGAGCAGTTATTCTAATTATAAATAATTTTTTTTTACAAAAGTCCATCTTGTAATGGATTTGATGCATAAATAAAAGAACATGGCTTTAGAATCAGAGGATCTGGGTTCAAAAGTGACTCCCGCTGGTTAGCTGCCTGATCTTGGCCAAATGATTTTATTCTTTCACAACTCAGATGACCTCATCTATGACATAAGAGGAGTCTTCATGGTCTCAAAGGTTCCTTCCAGCTCTAAATGTATGTCCCTTTAATCCTGTGACTTAAAGATTTCTGAGCTTTACTATTTACGTACTAATTGTTATCTACTGAAATATCCAGAATGGACATAATTCTTTTTAGCATTTTTGACATAGATACCCAAGTAAAATAACATCAGTCCATAACAGAAACCCAGTCCCTAGGTACATACACAATGTTGCCATCTTTATAATTACTGTTGTAGTTTGATTTTTAGTACTTCAGTTTATGGAAACTTTGTTCTTTCTACAATGATTATTCTTTCCATGGATACCATGGTTTTTCCACAAAACTTAAAAAAAATTGTTTCATAAGATAATAATAATAGCTGACATTTGCATAGTGTTGTAAGATTTGCAGAGCTCTTTATACATGTTCTTTCATTTGATCCACATAACAACTCTGTGAAGTAGGAGCTATTGCCAACCCCATTTTATGTATAGGCATGTTAAGGTGTAATAAAAGCTCAAGAGACTTGCCCAGAGTCACATTTCTAACAAGAGTCTGAGGCAGAATTTGAGCCCAGATCTTCCTGACTCTAGATCAAATGCTGTATCTACTACACTACCCACTGCCCTCTCAAGGATCAAAGATTTAGACCTGAAAGGGGATCTCTAGTTCAACTTACATTTTACAGATAAGGAAACTGAGACCTAGGGAGAGTAAGTCACATGCCCAACTCAATTAGGTAGTGATGTTCTGAGGCAATATTTGTGCCCTAATCCTCTGACTATAGAATCCATACTTTTCCCCATTGCATCATTTTCAAAATTATTATTTGTTTTAAAATATTGGCCTTTGAAATTAATAATATTGAAAGTAAATTATTACCTCCTATATTTATTAATGCCACATGAATCAGTGATTTCCCCACCATGGGAACTTCTTCCTTCTTCTACGAAGATTATAAAAGAGAAAAAATGGACTTCATCCAGAATTCTGAGGAGAGCCTTGAGGCTCAGTGAGGCTGAGACTTGTCAGTATTCACCTAGTTAGTCAGAAGCAGTATTTGAACACAGATCTTGCTCCCTCTTAGGATGGAATTCTATCTTCTATAAAACTTTGTTTTAGTATATATGTGACTGGACTTGTGATTTTATTAGCATAAGGAACCTCCAAAAAGAAAGCTTCTAGTAGCCCTTCAGATATGCACTTTCTCTGAAATTTAAAGCCCTTTGAGAAATTAAATGTCATGCTCTGGGGCATCTAGACTCTACTATTGAGACTTGAACCTAGTTTTTCTTTTTTTCCCCCCCTTTCAGTGGTCTTTTTTTTTTAAACCTAGCTTTTCATAACTCAGAGACCAGATTTCTATTCACTAATATAGGCTGCCTCTCTGCCAGTTAATGTTTTATTTATAACATTTTAGTAAAAGTGAATTGGGTAGGCTTTTCAGGGGATCCTATAACTTGATTACTACTTTGACACCTTTTAAAATATATGCAATTTTTATTTTTTAATAACTTTAACTCATTAAAACTATTTCAACTTGTTCAAGAAATCTTTCCAGACTTCAGAAGTCTGAAAAGGTTCATTACTTAAATACACAACTTTGCCACTTAACACAAATGAAGAATCTTTCACTATTGTTAGCACAGAAAAAAGGAAGTTCACCACACTTGCATTTATTCCCCATCTTGGCTGCTACTTCTTGATACAAGTTCATATTTTAATTTTACTATGAATTGATTAGTATTGACTTCCTGAAGATATTGCAAATCCTAGAAAAATTCCAAAAACAATATAACCACTGTACCTTCTGTATCATGGGAAATTCTACCTGAACTGAAAGAATTATAAAAATTTTATAGAAAAGCAATGTAGTATGGTAGAGAAGAATTGGCCCTAAAGTCAAGATAGACCTGGGATCAAGCGCCACTTTTGACATATATTCCTGGGCAAGTCATTAACCCCTTACCCTTAGGCAATCCCTCTATGTCTATATCTTTACGAAAATGTACTTCATCTTCATTGTAGAATTTCTTCCCTTGGGAGTTCCCTGTATTTAAAAAGAAACCATAAATCCACTCCCTATATCTATACAAATTTACGAAAAACATTCTCTTAATTCTACGCTCACACTATTTTCAAGACAATTATTTTATATCTTCTTCTCAAAAACACCTATTGAAACTTTGCTTAATCTGCAATTGAAGATCTTAGATTTTTTTTTTTAATCAGTTCTCCAGGGCAAGAAATACTAAGGTGCTTCTGTCCCAATGCCTGGAACATGTGCTCTAGTCTACATTAAAATCCTGATTTGTGTTTTCTACAATAGATTTGTTTCATTTTTGTTTTGCTGCTGATGCATTGTATATGGCAGGTAGGATCCCTGTGGATGAAGGTATAATAACTAATAACATTTTCTTTGCTTTCCAGGGTATTTGTGGCACAGTGATAAATTTCATCTTTCCTGGAATGGTAAGTAAGGCTCTTTCTATATTTGATAGTACTGAACACAAAGGAGAGAGTGAATTGGTACTTTAAAAAAAAAACTAAATGAATTGAACAGCCTGATAATTATAAGGTGGCTCATACATACATAAACATATGAATACTGTATTCAGGACCTGTAAGCAAGCCAAAAATTCTTATAAAATGGTCTGGTTCCTTCAAAAGGAGTATAAGGACTTGCTTTCCCTGTTGGATTACAGTTGAACCTGGGGTATTTCACATTGTGTTTCTAGCATAATTTATTTTAATACATACACATAAATATGGTTTACATTCTATGAGTGGAGAGAAAAAAGTGTATCTTTGGTACA
Organism: Monodelphis domestica; assembly: GCF_027887165.1. Classification (NCBI taxonomy): domain Eukaryota; kingdom Metazoa; phylum Chordata; class Mammalia; order Didelphimorphia; family Didelphidae; genus Monodelphis; species Monodelphis domestica. Next base: position 50,106,020 of record NC_077228.1, on the reverse strand, counting down.
TATTGTTGAGTGGAGGAGTAAAAGTAAGAATCCTATGGAATTGTTACTATTGTATAAAAAATTGATCCTTATTTATGTTTGACGGGGGCTCTGCTGCATCTGTGAATTTCAAATTGTTTATTTTCCAAAAGCGTGTATCATAATTTCTGAACAAACTAGCTTCTATGAAATTTTTATTTAAAAACATGGTTTTAGTCATCTTTCAAGGTATTTTTATGACTGAAAAAGGGAATATTTATTTTTAGTCTTGATCATAACATCTTTACAATCAAATAAAAATAAAAATTCATCATGTTGGATAGAGAAAGGTCATTGTAAAATTATATGTCTCAGCAAGCTTCTCTTGTATCTTTTGAATGTGTAGTTATGAAGGGATGTTTGCTGAGCAATATTTTGGTCTTTTCCCTGCAAAACAAATAATAATGTCTTCATAAAAATTCATTTTGAAATGAATCAATCAATAACTAGAGCTACTATTACAATAGAATAGATTTAGATATATGTGTATAGCTCTTTATATAGATAAACACAAATCTATATCTATTCTATTGCAATAATAACTCTAATTTTATATGTGTTTATATATTTTATATATGTGGGAAAAGAGATAGGAGAGAATAACAAAGAGAGAAAAAAGGGAGATAAGGAGAGGGAGGAAGGGAGGGAGGCAGAGAGAGAGAGAGTACACTAGTTCCTAGAAGATAATGCTGTTCAGTCATTCAGTCATGTCTGACTTACTTTTGGTCTTAGATTTGATGCTAAGTATCATTTCTAAGGTCTAAGGTCTGACCCCATGGACCATAGCACACGAGGTCCTTCCATCCTACACTATCTCTTAAAGTCTGTCCCAAGTTCATATTCATTGTTTCCATGATATCTCATCTATTCATCTCAATCTCTGCCATCTGTTTCTCCTTTTGCCTTTAATCTTTAGCTCTCTCTGAAAGACCCAGAAAGATGCTCAGATCCTACTTGTGAAATAAACCATTTCACCCTAGGCAAGTCATGCAGTTAACTTCTTAGAGTTCTACGCTCTAGAAAAGATGCAAGGTCTTCTCTAAGATTCCATGTCCTATTGATACCATTAACCCTCACCTGGGATTTCTCTTTACCAATGAAGTCATAGGTCCTATCTTATCCTGAGGAAGTGTGGGGAGGAAGTACTCAACACCAAATAGATATCTAAAGGATTCTTACTTTGTAGTACCTGTCACAATTGAAAGACCTTTCAGTCTACTCCAGAAGTCTGTCATCTTCTTTAAAAAAAAAAAGAAATATATATATATATGTATATGTATATATATATAAACAATGGGTTTCTAAAATGACTGTAAACCTGAGAGTTGCATCTGTTTCCTTAGTACAAAACAGAAGTGTTTCTAGAATTCAAGAAAACCTGTCATAAAACTATGTAGTTTTTTTTAAAAAGTAAAATAAAGGTTCTGAGGTAGTGCTTTGGTTTCTAGTGCACAAGGTGAGGGACTTGTCTTTAGAGGACTTATTCTTTTTTTTTTATTTTTTTTAAACAAAGAAAGAAAAAAACTCAAACAGAAGGTCAAAACCTGCAGGTGAGTCTGTTTTGAACTCATTCTTTTAACAAGTAGATCAAACTACTGGATAATAGTTGTTTTTTTTTTTAAACCCTTTGGTGAACTCTTTAGGGTATTTCCTTTTGCCTGCCAGCAAGCAGACATCCCAGAAGCACTGGTGTCAAGAATTCTTTTAGGATCCAAGGTGAAGAGAAAACAAAATGTAGTTAGAAAACACAAAAGGATTCTTGGACCAGAATGTATCTTAGCCTCATCCAAGTTTTCAGAGTAATTTTTTAGTGATTTTAATAAAAACGAACAATATAGTGATAAAATGTTTGGATCACAGAATCACAAAATATCAGCATTGGAAGGGATCAATGAATGACAGAATTTTAGAAGGGATCCCAGCAGCTCTTCAGTTGAACCTTAAAGGAATCCCTGATATGATATACCCAACATGTGGTCCTTCAGCCTCTGCTGGAAGACCTTCAAGGAGGGAGAATTCATCCCATTTTGAGGTACTCCATAACACTTCTGGATAGCTCTAATTGGGAGGAATATAAAATCTAAGTTTGCCACTTTCCAGTTACCACTTATTGCTCCTGGTTTCTGCCTTCTGGAGCCAGAGAAAATAAATCTAATTTGACCTCCAGGTGAATTCTTTTTCTTTTTTAAAACTGTACTTTTGGTTTTAAATTTTATTCTACGTATCAGTTCTAAAGCAGAGTGGTAAGAGCTATGCAATTGAGATTAAATTCAGGGTCACATAACTAGGAAATGTAGGAGGCCATATTTAAACCCAGGCTGTCCCATTTCTAGGACTGGCTATCACCTGAGCCACCTAGCTGTCCCCTCCACATGAATTCTTCATGACACTGGTTATCTTTCACTCCTCCCTAACCCACTCCATCCTTGTCAGTTTTTAAGGCTAAACAGCTCCCCAGTTCCTTCAACCAGTCTTTAGTTCCTTGTGAGTGTTGTTGTTGTTCTGTCATATGTGACTCTTATGACCCCATTTGGGGTCTTCTTGGCAGAGAAACTGAAGCAGCTTGCCATTTCCTTTTCCAGCTCATTTTATAGATGAGGAACAAGGTTAAATAACTTGTCCAAGGTCACCCAACTAATAAAGAGCCTGATGCCAGATGGAATTGAAGTCTCCCTGATGCTAGACCTGGTACTCTATCCATTGTGCCACCTAGCTTCCTGTGAATAAGGATTATTTTCTATATTGCCTTTGTATCTTCAGTGCCTAGGAGAGTTCCTGACACAAAGAAGGCACTTACTTAATGTTTGGTGGTTGACTAATATGCTTGAGGCTTTGGTCCATCCTTGTTACTCTCCAGTTTGCCAATGTTCTTCTTAAATGTTGGTGCCCAAAATGGAACCCAACTGGATGGCGCTGTCCTCTCTATTACAAAGCTGGCTATTATTGGTTATACAGCTTTTGTTCTTGAGACCTTCAATGAAGGGTAGCTCACTACCTCTTGAGGGAGCTAATTCCGATTTTGTATTACTCTTAATTGTTAGGAAGGTTCTCCAAAAGAATGTGGTTGACAAGCATTTTGTTAATAATGGAAATTTAGTGCAAGAGTCATACTGGCTAGTAATGTAGCAACTTTAACTACCCATAGCATAGCCCAGAAGGTAGAAACCCCAGAGGCCTCTGGACAGTCATAAAGTCCATGTACCTAAAGCTCATATGCTTTTTTCCCAAGGGATTATCCTTTCCTCAGAGCCTATTTATTTTTACTTGACATATAATTCTAACATGATCAGTTTTCTCTTTCTGTGATTCACAGCAGATTAGAAGCAACAAATTAAAAGTAGGAAAAGTAGGAATAGAGAAATATTTCTTCTGGCAATACAAAGAAATGACATGGGGAACAAATAGAGTCCGAATGAAGACTGAAGCATACCATTCTTCTCTTTATTTCCTTCACAAATTTTTCTCAAGCATAAGAAATATGTGTCTTGTTACACACCATAATGAAAATGGAAACATATATAATATGATAACACATGTTATCATAACTATATAATATTGCCTACCTTCTTGGGGAAAGAGAAGGGGTGAGGAGGGAGAGAACATAGATTGAAAAATGTCAGAAAATGAGTTTTATAAATCATATCAACATGTAATCTGGAAAAATAAAAATAATAAAGGGGGAAAACAAATGGCTAGGGATGTAGAGGCATTTTAGGATTACAGATTTAGAGCTGGAAGGGTCTTTAGAGGCCATCCTGTCCTCACCTGTCACTTTACAGATGAGAAAATGGAGACCTAGAGAGCTGAGATGACTTGCCCAAAGTCTCAAAAGTATTAGTGGCAAAGATGGAATTTGATCCTGGGGCCTCTGCCCCTAATCTGCCACTTTTTTGTCTGTGGCATCTTGCCAAGTGCTAGAATATGGGATGGTGATTATAAATGTTTTGCCCAATCTGAGTCCTAGATAATAGAAAAATGAAACAAAAATCATTCCTCTAAGCAAAAAAAGTTGGAAAATATCAGGTGAGAATGTTGCATACATTGTCAACAAAATAGATTTTTGCTTAATTTTTTCTTTGTCACAAGGGAGGGGTTGGTACTGTTGGGGGAAGATTATATCTGAGGGTGACTCTGGTTTAAAAAAATTACAAAACTTAAAAAAAAGGAAAAAGAGCTTATAGAAGTCTTAGAACTATATCCAACAGAACTTGAAAACCTTCCATTCTTCAATGCCCTTGTGGATATTGCTATAGATTATATAGCACTGTGCCATCATTGATGGAAATAATATAACAGAAAGAGAACTGGATTGTTGATGAGAAGATGGGTTCCAATCTTGGCTCTGTCATTATCTAACAGTGACTTTGCATAAATTGCTATACTTCCCTCAAGTCTCATTATCCCCTCTATAATATGAGGGAGTTGACTGGAATGATATCTAAATTCCTTTTCTGCACTAAAATGCTGATTCTTAGACTAAAACAAAATATTCCCCTGTGTCATTAAGGAAAAGGTATGATCATTATATTCTCTTTAAGAAGGCAAAGAAGTATGATAATACATTTTATTTTAAAAATGTTTGATGGTTGTCTTTGGTTTCTTTTCCATCACAATCATTCCTGTTCCCTACCATCACCTTTAATTTCCTTTGCCATACCTCCAGAATTGTAACAAAGAAAATCAGTTAAACATAAACAATCAATAGAGTGACTGTGTCTAATAGTGTGTGTGCAACATTATTCCCTTGTAGCTCCCCATTTCTCAACTAAAAGAAGAGCTTTCCAGGGCCCAAAGGGGTCATTTCAATTACTTAGAATTTGGCTTTATTTTAATGTTTTTTTCTTCTTTTATAGTGACAATATATTTTAATAAGTATTTAATAAAAATGAAATAAAATTAGGAAAGTAAAGAGTACTTTTCAGTTATTTTGAAATTTTATTTGTACCAAACATATCACATAGGATAAATAAATGTGAGGTTACTTAATGTAGATTTTGTCCATTTGTATGCTATGGTTTTATTTACATTCAAATTCATTCATTCAACAAATATTTTTTGAGAGTCTATTATTTGGAAACAGAGGACCTTAACTTATGGACCCACAAAGTTCTTGGGCAAGTCATCCAGCATCTATGGACTTGTTTCCTCATTTATGTAACTGTTTTTTTACAAAGAAAAATAAAACATGATCCCCTTGTCCTCATTGTCCCTTGTTCCCCTTGTCCACCACTCTCTATCTATATTTGTGGTCCTACATTGTTTTTCTTATGTTTTGGAAATTTTTATTTAATTAATTAATTTAGAATATTTTTCCATGGTTACAAGATCCATGTTCTCCCCCCCCCCCATGCCCCATGCCCCACACTCCTCCTCCCTTAACTGATGTGCAATTCTGTGATAATTAAAATGTTTTGGGAGCAAGGGAAATATATAACAATTATGACTGCTGAAATATGTTTTCTACTGTGTCTTGGGTTTATATAAATATAAGATGGTCGCCAGGGAATATAGTCCCAATTTATGAATATGCCCAAGCCAACTGGGTTTTATAGAGAAATTTAATTTATAATACACTGATTAATCAATAGAAAAAGAGAGAAAGGAAGAAAGGAATGAGAATGAATAAATCAGTCAGTTGGTTTTATCACTCACCCAAGATCTCTCTAGGTAAGGTTTCTCATGCCAACCTCAGGCTCCACCTTCAAGAGAGCCTCCTTTCAAGAAATGTTTCCAGAGCCTTCTCCTCCTGACTCCTCCTGAGTTCTCCTTCCACAGCCTCCTTCAAGACCTCTCCAGGAGCTCTCCTCCTCTCTCCTCAGACCCCGATATCTTTAAGGACAACCATCTAAGTTCCCTCCCCTCAGTTCTCACATCTACCAATCACTGTCCATGTCTCCCCTGTGCCAATGGTGGCTCTAGTTTAACCCAGGACCTCCCAGAGGTCTGTGGCTTTGCACATGTCTGTTGAAGGTCATATTCTCAAATAATTAAATCTTGATCTTGCTGCAGCCCTTCCTAAATCCTGTTACTCTAAGTAGGGTGCAGATTGTATTTTCCAAGACCTGGTTCTGTCATTCTAAGTATCTCTATTGTATCAATTCTAAAATCAATCATGACTCAAAGAACTTCCTGTTCTATGTTTAAGCATAGGTCAAAGCCCTTTCCATTGTTTAGCAAAAGGGTTCTGTCCTAAAGTAGTCTTAAGTAGGGAGGAGAAGGACCCTCCCATGCCAAGGGGTTTCACATTCCAATAGAGTTCTTACTATCAGTAGGAAATTTTTTCCAGTATGAGATTTCCCAATGGTGAAATTTCCAACATTCATAAGTCTAAGAAATTTTAAGGTTTACAATTCCACTGAGTTTTATATGTGTGGTCAAGGTGATCAAGGTGGTCCTACATTTTTAAAGGGGAAACTAGATGGTGCTTTGGATAAAGGGCTAGACCTGGAGTCAGGAAAAGTCATCTTCCTAAATCCAAATCTGACCTCAGACACTTATTTGCTATATGGCCTTGAGCAAGTCACTTAATGCTTTTTGCCTTTAGTTCCTCTTCTGTAAAATGATCTAGAAAAGAAAATGGCAAACTACTTCACTGCCTTCACCAAAAAAAAAAAAAACACACACACACAAAACACAACAACAAAAAAACAAAACAAAACAAACAAACAAACAAAAAACAACAGATGGGGTCAGAAAAAGTCAGATATGACTGAATGACATGTTTCAGGCATTTTGTCTGACCTTCTCTGCTGCTCTTATCACACTTTCTTATATCATAGCTCTAAATCTTCCTGTCTTTCTCTCTAATCGTTTGTGAGTTTTCTGAAAGTAAGTTCTGTGCTACTTTCAACTTTTCAGCCCTTGATGACTAGGATGGTATTAATCAGGTGTTTAATAGATGTTTGCTGAATTGAATCGAAGTGGCCAGAGAGTTGTGTGTTTTTAATTCTTTATTTCTTGGCTTACATTTTCTCATCACAAGTCAACATCAAGCTTCAGCAGTAAACAAACATAGGATCAGAGTTTTAGAGCTGGTGTGGATCTCAGAGGCCAACTGATCCAGTTCCTTTGTTTTATAAGCAAGGAAACAAGTCCAAGTCCATCGAGGCCAGATGACTTGCATAAGTTCGAGTAGGTACCAAGTGGCTGGTCTTGGTGGGTCTTTGAATTAAGGTTCTCTGTCTCTGAATCCAGGGCTCTTTCTATATTATACAATACATTTTAAGGATTGCTCTTCTTAGAATTTCTGCTCTTACCTCCCAACCTACAGGCACACCAACAGGTTCTCAAGTTCTCAGAGATAGATTGGTGAGGCTATTATATAGGTATGGTTTATGAGGTCTTCTTCTTATGTAGTCATCGTCAATGCCTTCCATTTTGGGGTTCTCCCCAATGTGATTGGTACCCCAATAACATTTGACCAACTAATTTCAATGAGCATTTTTGAAGTACTTACTGAGAATATGTAGCAAGAGTGAAATGTGGTAGGAGTCCTCTATACAAAATTAAGCTAGTGTTTCCTTAAAAGTAATTCAATCCAATTAACATTTTTAGGCACCTACTGTGTGCCATCTACCTTGTTAAACACTGGGGATACAATTAATTTTTTTTTTTAAAGAAAAGACAGTACCTGACCTCAAGGAGCTTATTGATTTCTTAGGAGTAAATACAAGAGGATGAAATGATCCTGATCACCACTTGATTGGTCCAGGGGACTAAAGGTTTAAGCTGTGGATATATTTCTTGGCAGTTGCCTGATTATAAAACAGCCACAAAGAGCTCTAGGCTCTCTCTGATGCTTGCCTGGTAGATCATGAATGATGGACTTAGAAAGGGATTTTATTCAGCCGACTCAAATATCTTCATACACATTCTTTTTGAATATTCTCTCCTGTACTGGCTAAACAAATATCCTTTTCTCAACCACTGGGGGACCAATTAAGTGTCTCATTTCATTCCAAAAATAATTATAAACCACTGTGGGTCTAGACTGAGTTAGGACCAGTCCAGAACCTAGAAACATAAACATTTTATCCCAGAGTGCAGGGACAGATATCTCTTCTCAACCATTTTGATCCCTGAAGAGAGTGAGAAGGCTCAGACTAAAAGGTTGGCTACCATCATTTGCCTCATCAGGTTCACTTCTGAACAGATTAAATAATAAGAGCTCCCATATCATTCTCCAGTAGACTACTCTGAGGTTTATGGAATGGAGTTTGCACTTCACACCAGACTCCTTCAGATAGCTAAATGTATGATTGAAAATCTGTTACCCTAAAAAAGAACTACATATCCCAAGAGCCCACTGACTTCCTGTCATTATGTACTTCCTCTAGACAGAGGATAAAGGGTGTGGGCTTTGGAGTCTACTGCTCTCTGATGTAGAAACGGCATTGATGGTGGTGAGTGGGGTTGACAAAAAAAGGCTAACCAGCCATGGGCATGTGGTCTTTATTTTGTATCTTCTTTATTCCTTGATTTCTAATAATCATTAATAAATCTCTTCAAGTATGATATTATTATTGAAATTTAATTTTAACTTTTACATAAGGCAGGTTTTGAGACAATGATCAGATTACTTACCAGTAGACATTTTATTCCTTTCTGATAAAGAACTTTGAAAATCTGAATTAAAAAGTCTGAACATTCAAAGGTTGTTGTTCACCTACATCTATTGTAATAGATGCTCCTCACTAGGATATTTAAGAAGAATATGGTCAGGGAGGCAGTTAAGAAAGTCAGGATCTGAAACTGTTCCATTCTTCTTCTCTTGGACTCTGGAGAAGGAGTCAGCACACAAACTGCTCTGATGTTATAATCTCTTCCTTACACTATGAATTGGTCCCTGTTGGTAGAAAATGCCAAATCCACAGTCCTAGCCCTACAAAACCCTTTCACAGTCTGTCTCCTATCTTTCCCGTCTGATTTTACATTATTCCTTTTCATGTCCTCTCCATTCCAGTCAAGTTATTCACTCCACAAATGGCATTCAAGTGCCTTTGTATAGAAGTTATCCTCAAGTCTAGCATTTGCTTCTTTCTAACCTTTTTTGTGAAGAATTTCTACCTTGTTCAGGTGCCACTTCCTAATGCCCTCAGTTATTGATGCTGATGCTTTCTCCTTCTTGACATTATATTCTTTTATATTTCTATTTTTTGTGTACATGCCACATACCTTTCCCTATCAGAAGACCTCAAGCTTCTTGAGTTCAAGGACATTTATATTTTGGTCTTTGTATCCCCAGAGTCTGGCACATAGTAGGAACTTAAAGGATGTCTGTAGAAAGCTTCGAATGCATTGAAGTAAAACTTTTAAATTGTGACGGTCCTCACCATTGTTAGACTTCCTGAAAGAATAGTGATAAAATGCTAGAAGTCTGAAGAAAAGCAAATCACTCAGTGTAATTAATCTACGCTTTAACAGAATAGACTCCCCTGCTCATTCCTAACTCTGGCTGTGCTTAATGAATAAAGATTAAATGCACATTACTATGAATAGTCACAGCATCTAGCCTTCAATCAAAAAAAATCTTTTCCCTGTATATGTTAATAAATGATTTGTTACTTTAACAAATTAATGACAAAAATTATGTACTGGATTTCACTAAATCCATAGCCCATTTTGTCATTTACATTTAAAATTTAATTCCATAAATGTTTTCCATCTACTACATGACAGTTTTTAGGTCAGATGACAGTCATGTAAAAGAATGGTTAATAACACAGCAGAGTGATTACTGTTCCCTTAAAAAAAAAGAAAAGATAAACAGAGTCCTCTATTTTTCCTTCAATTAAAACTCCATGCAATTATTCTTGTAGATTATAGATCTCTTTGGGGACTTGGGGTTTCATACAACTTTTTGGTTCATTTCACAGGAATAATATTCATCTTAATTAGCAAAAACAATTGATGGGCTTTTTACAAGAGGGAGTTCACTCAGCGCACTGATTATCACCACTAGATTATCCCTATAATGAAAAAGTTCCTGCTTTTCCAGCAGTTTGTTGAATATGTTATCTCATGTAGCCATTGCTTTGTTAAGGACAGGATGGCTTTCTTGATGAGTGGCTGCCCCATTTTGTCTAGCATCCTCACATCACTAGGCATCGTGCCAAGTTGGCTTCTGTAACTACTTCTAACCATGTGTTCAAGATTCAGCTATGCAAATCACTATTATTAAACAAAAAGACATCGCTGATTTGAGGTTGAACCGTATTACCTAGTTTACAAGGTCAGGGCACTTGTTGTCTTCACTGGTCGCAAGGCGGTTTAGTCAGTGGTGGTCAACAGGGATGGAAAGAAGGTAACATTTTAACATGCATTTCGATTTTGATGAAACAAAAATACTTCCTTTTCTGCCATGTTAGGATTTTAAAGGATGACACAGTCTTGGTATTTAAATTAAAACAAAATAATTAAATAGATACAAAAATACTACAAAGTACATACATTAAAAAATTCATTTTAGTTAACATTTATGAAGCCTCTACTACATGCTGGGTCCTCTGATGGGAGCTCATAATACAAAAGACAAAAAGTTCCTGCCCTCAGCGAGCTAACATTCTACTGACAGGATAGGGGGCTTGGAGCCAAGATAAATGAATGAAAAAGCATACAAAACAATAATAATAATGGTAATAATGGAGGAAGAGAATAAGCATTTATTAAGCACCTACTATGTGCTAAGCACAATGCTAAGTATAGATACTTTCTATTTGAACCTCTCCAACAACCCTGTGAGGTAGGTTTTATTCTTTTATCCATTTTATAGCAGAGGAGACTGAGATAGGCTCAGGTTAAGTGACTTGCCCAGGGTCATACAAGGTTAATGTCTGAAGCCTTATTTGAACTAAAATCTTTCTGACTCCATGCCCAGAACTCAATCTACTGTACTATGTAGCAACATCATCATCATCGTCATAACTCACATTTATATAGTGCTTTAAGATTTGCAAAGTGCTTTACATATCTTAGTTTATTTGATCGTAACTCATTTAATAATTTATATAGTATATATAATATTATTATATTATATAATTATAATATTTGGTATATTATTATATATTTATTATATTATCCATAATAAATTAATAATTTAATAATGACAGCACTGATAATATTAGCTAACATTTATGTAGTGCTTACTTTGTGCCAAACACTGCTAAGTGCTTCATATTATCATCTCATTTTATCCTCACAACTATGTGAGGTAGATGCTATTATTATTCCCATCTTACAGATAGGGAAAATTAATTAAAACAATAAAGATTTTTTTAAACAGGAGGGAAGGAATAGACACTTATGAAACACCCACTTTGTGCCAGATACTGTGCTAAGTATTTTTCAAATGTTATCTAATTAGATTTTCATAACAACTCAGAGAAGCAAATGCCATTATTATCCTTATTTTACAGCTAAGACAACTGAGGCAGCTAGACGTTAAGTGACTTACCCAGGGCCACACAGTTAGTAAGTGTCTGAAGCTAATTTTGAATTTAGGTCTTTCTGAGAGAATAATAACAATGGAGAGAGTCAGAAGTGGCTCACACATAGGAAGTGTCATCTGAGCTAGACCTTGAAGGATTAAACTTTCTACATAAAATATGGATGTCTTTCAGATGAAAAAGACAACAGAAAGGCATATTTGCTGGTAGGCTAGAGTTAGCAAGTAAAATTGTGGAGAAAGATACAATTATGGGAAAAAATCTTAGTGGTAATTTCATACAGAGGCAGAATCTAATATTCTTTGCAGAGTACAATATATTTACATTTGGATATCATTTTGAAAAAAAGGTACATATATAAGGATATCAAATACACCTTGGGATGGCTAGATTTGAATCGATGTTGGATTGAAAGCCCACAATGCCTTAGCACATATTGTAGGTATCTCTCAATAGTCATTCTTGAATATTTTTGCCTTCCTCATCCTCCTGTAATAGACAGAAAAATCCAAGAGATAGTTTTTGGCTGCCCTTTCTCCCTCCCTCCCTTCCCTCCTTTCCCCCCTACTTCTCCAATGAACATTGTTACAAGTATTAGAAGGCTATATTTACTTTCTTTCATTAATTCTGCCCAAATGATCTTTCCTGAGAGGCAGCATGAAGTGCCGAGTCTGTAATAAAAAAAAAAAAATTGTGGAAAACTTCTAGAAATAGCCTGCTCTTGAACCTTCTAATTTTTTCACACCTACTTTCCTTAATATTGAAGTAAAATTGTTCTTTCAATTAAATCAGGTAATTTTCATGCTGTCAGAGAGAGGGAGGGAAGGAGAGAGAGAGACAGAAAGAGAGAGAAAGAAAGAGAGAAAGAGAGAGAGCAAGAAAGAGAGAGAGAAAGAGAGAGAGAGAGAGAAAGAAAGAGAGAAAGAAAGAGAGAAAGAAAGAGAGAGAGAAAGAGAGAGAGAAAGAAAGAGAGAGAAAAAGAGAGAGAGAAAGAAAGAGAGAGAAAGAAAGAGAGAGAAAGAAAGAAAGAGAGAAAGAAAGAAAGAGAGAAAGAAAGAGAGAGAGAGAGAAAGAAAGAGAGAAAGAAAGAAAGAGAGAAAGAAAGAGAGAGAGAAAGAAAGAGAGAGAGAAAGAGAAAGAAAGAAAGAAAGAAAGAAAGAAAGAAAGAAAGAAAGAAAGAAAGAAAGAAAGAAAGAAAGAAAGAAAGAAAGAAAGAAAGAAAGAAAGAAAGAAAGAAAGAAAGGAAGAAAGGAAGGAAGGAAGGAAGGAAGGAAGGAAGGAAGGAAGGAAGGAAGGAAGGAAGGAAGGAAGGAAGGAAGGAAGAAGGAAGGGAGAGAGGGAGGGCAGGAGGACATATAAATTAAAAGGGGAGGCAGTTATTGCCCTCAAGGAGTTTATATAGTCCATTAGGGGAATATGACATGTATACAGATAAATAAACTTACAATATATATATATAAAATAGATATTAATAGCTAAAATTAATATAGTTCTTTAAGATCTGCAAAGTAATTTACCTGTATTCTCATTTGATCAAGACTGGGTACCTGTTTTTTAGATAAGGATACTGAGTTTGAGACAGGTTAAGAGACTTGTCCTGGGGTTACAGAGGTATCTTATTTCTGAGATATGATTCTAACTCAGATCTTACTTTGCATTCTATCTATATGTCATCTACTGCTTCAATGCACTATGAATTGTAGGTAAAAAACAGTGGGGAATGGGGAAGAGAACTTTTGAAGGCACTGGTATTTGAGCTGAGGATCTGAGAGGCAGATCTGAAGTCAGAGCCACACAGACATGAAAAAGGATAAATTTTGTCCAGAGAATAGAGAGTAGGTCAGTTTGCTTAAAGTGCAAAATGAATGACAAGCAGCACTGTGTCATCAGCCTGGAAAGACAGGCTGGAGTCCCATTGTAAAATTCTTTAAATGACAAAGGAGTTTGCATTTTGTCCTAAAGGCAATGGGGAACTTCTTAACCAAAGGACCTGGTCAAACCTGCCTGTGCTTTAGGATCATAAATTTAGCATCTGTATAGAGGATGGGTTGTAGAGGAGGGAAAGTGGAAGGAAGGAGACTAATTAAGAAGCTATTTTAATAGTCTGGGGAAGGTCTGTTCTAGAGTGATTGTGTGTAAATAGAAGGGACTGATAAATGTTTGTAAACATCAGAGTAAGAGCTGGTGGATAAGGAGAGGTTGAAAATTAGGGAGAGAGAAGGAAGCTGCTAGAAGCAAGACTCAGGAGGAGATGGAATTGATCAGAGATGCAAAGGCAGGAGCTGGTAATGATGTAGTTGTGAGCAAAGAAGGAGCAGATAAGTGATGACACTGAATGATAGGAAGTGTGGAATTTTGGTGGGGCAGTTTTAGGTGGTTCTCCTCTTGAGAGGAGGGGAGTGATATAGATGGTTTGAGAAGAAAAGACTTGGAATTTGCTATGGGAGGTTTGATAAAGAGTCTGCTAGTGAAGAATAAATGCCATGAAACAGTGAGGGTCCAGTTGAAATTGCATAATATCAATCTCTAGAGGGTCCAGTTGGCTTATTATATGAAGTACCTGAGCAGGATCATAGCGATTGGATGAAGGGAATAATCTAACATTGAGGTCTGGAAATGGAAAAGTAGTGAGGAGACTAGAGGAACAAGGGACTGAAGGCTCAAGGACAGGGTCAATTTAAACTGGCTAATTAAAGGGTACTGATGTCATAGGACAGAAAGAGAAGAAAGGAGAGGTGATGACCTGAGAAAGCAGGGGAAAAGGAATGATTGGAGGTTAAAATAGGGACAACATGCAAATCTGAAGTCTCCTTGGTGTCCTCTGGTTCCTATTTCACCTCCTACCAGTAAAATTTGAGTGTTTCCCCAAGGCTTCGATAAGTCTTTAGATTTCTTTTCTTTTTTTTCCAATTCAGTTACCTATCTTCCTCTAAAATTACTTTAGAGTTCCTATTTCTGCTCAGTCGATCAATGGATCAGTGGGCATTTATGATTCTGTTCTCTGCCTGCTATATGCCAAGAGCCAGGCACACAAGCACAAATAAATCCTTACTCACAAGAAACTTATGTTCTGATGGAGAAGACCACAAGGGCATATAGAAGTATATACAGAAGATATTTAAAGAGAAGAAATATAAATAAAAATACAAGGTCCTTTGAGAAGCAAGACATCAAGAGTTGTGGGGATCAGGAAAGGCTTCATACTGGAGTAGCTCGAGTTTTATCTTAAATGAAGAGATGGTTGGGGAAAGCAGGAATTCACAAACTATTTTTTCTTAAGTTAAAGTAACTAATTAATAAGGAGAGGCTAAATTTTTGTTGTAACCTATATTTTTCGTCTGTGCTTTTTTAAAAGGAAGTCTCAAGTACGTTATGGGTTCTGGGAAGTATGGTATCTCCTTCAGAAGTCAGAGGGGCTAGACACTAGATCTGAGTCTATCATTGTTTGGGACAGCTAAGTGGCTCAGTGGATGGAGAGTCAGGTCTAGAGATAGGAGGTCCTGGGTTCAAATGTAGCCTCAGACTTGTCCTAGCTGTGTGGTCCTGAATGAGTCACTTAACCTTCATTGTCTTAGCCTTTACAACTCTTCTACCTTGAAACCAATACTTAGTATGGATTCCAAGATGGAAGGTAAGCTTTAAAACAAATGAATCTATGACATTCAATTACAAGTATTCTTGGATTTTTGTTGTTGTTGTTGTTAAACCCTTACCTTCCATCTTGGAGTCAATACTGTGTATTGGCTCAAGGCAGAAGAGTGGTAAGGGCTAGGCAATGGGGGTCAAGTGACTTGCCCAGGGTCACACAGCTGGGAAGTGTCTGAGGTCACATTTGAACCTAGGACCTCCCGGCTCTAGGGCTAGCTCTCAATCCACTGAGCTACCCAGCTGCCCCTCTTGGATTTTTTTTTTAAGTGGGAAGATCAAAAGGATGCTGTTTGAATTTAACTAAAAGATCATGTTTGTTTGTTTATTCTGTCAGATTGAGATAGGGGCTAAACTTTTTATTTCAATGATAGAGAAAACTCCTAAGTGAAGAAACTATCTCTATCACTGAAGGCCAGCACCTTTCTTGGTACTTCTATAGAAATATTAATGGTTTGCCTTGAGTACAGAGTGCTTTAGAAAAGTGGCCAGTGGGCTACAGTCAGTATGTATTAGAGGTGAAATTTGAACCTACATCTTCTTAGACAACATTTTATCCATGATGACATTATATTTCTCTTCATCACAGATACATACACACATATAAACATACTTATACATACTGATATATGTGTGTGGATTAGGACAGATAACATCTTCATATTCAAATATATAAATATATTACATATATGTACAAATTAGTAAATGTAATTGCCTAAAATATTTAAATAAATATAAAAATTTTTAAGCATCTAGGGATATCAACCAAAACTGATAGAATTAAGCTAATGATAGAAGTTATTTCCTATGAGTACTCTAATGTATAAATAATACATAATCAAAATAGGTAACTTTAAACTGGTATAGACACTGGGGCTTTTAAAGAAGTCCTACTTCCTTCTTTATAGAATGTTGAAAGAACCCAACTGTCATTCCTTTTTCTTGATCAAGTGAATTTATGCCTTTTTCTTGATCAAGTGAATTTATCCTTCATTTTATTTGGTTAAGGGAGAGGGAGATACACAGACTGTATTTTTTCTTAAGGTAAGGGAACTAATTAGCAAGGAGAGGCCGAACTTCTTTTGCAATATATATTTTTCATAAATAAAAACCTGTGACTTCTTTAAAGGAAGTGTCAAGTACTTCAGGGGTGGTGGTGTTTCAAAAGCTATTATAGGGCAAAGTGATTTCAGATGGTGTTTGCCAAATTCTTGACTACACAAAATTGCTTATTTTCAGCAAGAGTTGAGAACAAATGATTGGAGCCTGGCTATGGCCTTACTTATTAAATGCTTATTAAACACCATGAAAGCTAGTTTCACAATGTAAAGTATGTGTTCTGGCAGAATTGAAAGGGTTATAGGAAAATAAATTCAAAAATTTCAGGATAGACCTAGAGTAAGTTAATTAACCTAAATTAAGCAGATAAAAGTCCAATTTATCTGAATCATCTGTCACTTCACTTTCACTTTAGACTAGGAGGAGAGGGAGCAGAAATTAGAAAGTTTTTTTTAATTTTAGAAATATACATCCTAATGTGCACTTGTAGAAGCTTAATTATGTTTTTACTATTTAGAATAGCTTTGCTTGATATACAAAGAAGAATAAAACTATCACTGTAAGGAATGGTTTTGACCTTGAGCAAGTTAGCTAACCTTTTGAGCCTCAGTTTCCTCATTAAAAAAGGAAAAAATGGGATTAGATGATCTCTAAGGTCCTTACCAGCTCTAAATACTACCATCCTGTGATTTTATGATTCCTATTATATACCCATAACATGAGTTTCTAACATATATATGACAATTATTTTGTTGTAATGATTTCCTTTCAAATGGAGAGTTTTTTCTACAATCATTAAATGAAATCTGCCTCTGTTAAGGACATGACTTTTCATGTATAATGTGGGTTTGGGACTTTTTAAAAATAAGGATGTCATGCTGGTGACTTTGTGCTCCAAAAAACATTAAATAAAGAAACCAACAAGGTCAAGCTAGTCACAAACTTCCTCTGTGTATGTAACTGACATTTATATAGCACTCGATGGTTTGCAAAGCAGTTCCTATACATTATAGAATCTGATTCTCACAACAACCCTGTGAGATGTTATTATCCAAAGTTTACTGATAAGGAAGAGCAGCCTCAAAAAAGGTTAAATGCCTTGCTTGTGGTCACATAACTGATAAGTGCCAAAGGTAGGATTAAAACCCAAGGATCTGCTACCTGGAAATCCAGACTCTCTCTCTCTCCCTTTCATATTCTCTCTCTCTCTCTCTCTCTCTCTGTCTCTGTCTCTCTCTCTCTCTCTCTCTCTCTCTCTCTCTCTCTCTCTCTCTCTGTCTCTGTCTCTGTCTCTGTCTCTGTCTCTCTCTCTCTCTTTCTCTGTCTCTCTCTCTCGTATTTTATCTCTCTCTCCCTTCCTCCCTCTCTTCTCTCTCAATTTCATCACTCTCATTCTTTCTATCATTCATTCTCTCATTCTCCTTATCTCTCATTCTCTCTCCCCATTCACTTTCTCATTCTCTCCTCTCTGTCTTTTCTTTCCTGTTTCTTCCATTCTTACACACACTTTTATTAATATGGCTTCTGGCTACTTCTTCCACAGATGAATTCTGTTGCTTATAATAGCTGAAAAGATGGTCTTCAAAACTTGCCACTCCTTTAAAATCCCTCCTACCAGGTTAAATTGGTAATAAGCCAATCCATTATCTATGTAGCTGCAAAAGTGATATTCCTAAGTCATAGGTCTGACTCTGTTCTACTTAGCTCCACAAGGTCTGTTGGTTTCCTAATTACTTCTAGGATCAAATACAAACTCCTTTGTTTGGTATGTAAAGCATTTGACAACCTGGATCCAATCTGCTTTTCTAGGCTTATTATAAACACATTATTCCCTTTCACTACTTTACTGCCCAGATGAGCTTTCTTGGTGTTCTTCACAAGGAACCCTTCCTCTCCCATTTCCAAATCTTTGCTCAGGTCAGGCCCATGCCTGGAATAGCTAGTTAGCTAGTTAGCTAGTTAGCTAGTTAGCTAGTTAGCTAGTTTCCTTCCTTCCTTCCTTCCTTCCTTCCTTCCTTCCTTCCTTCCTTCCTTCCTTCCTTCCTTCCTTCCTTCCTTCCTTCCTTCCTTCCTTCCTTCCTTCCTTCTTTCTCTCCTTCTTTGCCTCTCAATCTCTAGGATTCATTCCCCCAGCTGCTAATTCTTTCCTACTCTCCCTCTACTAAACACATTCCCTTTTCTCTATTTTGTATCTTCTCATATGTAGAACTGTAAGATTCTTGAGAGCAAGGACTCGATTTTTTGCTTCTGTATCCTGCACAGTTCTTGGAACATGGTGACCCTTAAATAAATATATATGGATTGATTAGTGATCATTTCATCTGTAGATTAGATTAGATTCATCTTTAATGCAGATATCAATGAGCCCTTCCTTGAAACCACAGTGTATACTCTGCTAACATAGCAAGGTGGAGAGATGGTGAGCTAGATAGAGGGATAGACTTCAAGTCAGGAAGACCCCAGTTCAAATCCTGTCCCAGAGAAACATTGACCTTAATATGTGATCTGAGACAAGTCATTTAACTTCTGTCAGCCTCACAGGGGATATTAATAGATCCCACTTAACGGGTTGTTGGTATGTTTAAATAAGATGCCTCTGACTACCTATATAAAAGGTTAGCAAACTTTGAAGCATTACATAACTGCTAACTATATTATTATTATTACTACTATAAAACTTCTGTGGTTGTCTCCACATCAAAATGAAGATTCATATGGGAACTTGAGTGGAGGTATATATATATACATATATATATATAAAACATACAACAAAAATATATATAAATATATACTAATTTATACTCATATTTATAAAGAAAAAAGCAGCAAATTTTCACCAGAATCCATGATAAGAGTAAAAACCACACAAAAATGAATTAATAAATGAATATTTTTCTAGATCAGGGCATTTTAACCTGAGTTCTGAGGATAGATTTCACGGGAGAGTGTGAATCTAATGGGAAAAAATACATATTAATTTTCATTGACCTTTAGTTTCCTCTGTTATCCTATGTATGTTATTTTACACATTTTAAAACTATGCGGAGTTTTTAAAAAAATCTGAGGAGTCCATCAGCTTCATCAGACTGCCAAAGACTTCATGACTCAAAAAAAAGTAAAGAACCTCTGTTCTAGAGATATATTCTATAAACTTAGAGATGTATTTCAGAGGAAAAAAGTTTTTCCTCTTTCTGAATACTAACTAGAAATCATTCTAAAGGATATGGCAAACCTTTTCGAGTAACATATTTGAAGGAAGAAATTAATTATTCCTGACTAAATATAAATATTATTAAAGGTAATTAAAGGTAATTGAGTAAAACCAAATGTTTCAGCAGAACGCGTTTTAAAAAATGCTGCTAGAAACTGCTTTTGTCTTGATTCAGATAAGAGATGATCTCTACCTTAAAAGCCATTGACCAGACCCATTCACCAATAGATGCTGTTTGTGAATAAGCTTTAGTAACTTGGTTCAAAAGTGTTTGTGGATAACTGTTTGTTTTTGTTTGTTTGTTTTCTCCAATATTAGGATTCCTTAATTGTTTATTTTACTGTGATTTTTAACTGTAGTTTTTTTTAGAAGTTTACTAGCACTTGTTTTAGTGATATATTTGCTTGAACAACCTTGACACCTTGCCTGTGTGGTCCCCTAGTGAGCTACAACACAGGATTTTAGAGACAGGAAACTGATCTGATATTTATCCCATCTGTTGATGTCCATGTATTTGAGCTGATTGAGTCGGAGAGAAAGGAAGTGCATAGAGGCAAACCACATGGGGACCTTTGCTTTGCTTTCCTTCTTGGTCACAGAAGCATTAGTGGAAGAGATGCCTGAATACTCTCTGCTTCTGGGATATGGTTAAGAAGGAGACCTGAGCCCTCCACCACACTTGAAAGTCCCAAGAATAAGATATCATTGCCTAATCACCCATGAGGTACTTCTAGTCAGTTTTTATGAATCTGGGAAGATGCTCATTGGTTCTGCCTGTTCATTCAATCAAGCACATGATTCATTGCAAATGAAGAGTTAGGATTTGTTCCTCTTTGCCAATTCAGTCCCAACATAGCTAGTTGGTTTATAGGATGGAATTTTATTTTATTCCCAATATAATGGGAGAGAAAAACAAAATTGGGAAGAGGGATGCGTATACTCCCTGAAGTGGCCCAGGCCCTTCTTGAAAGGCTGAGAGGAGAGCATGAGACACAGGAGTTGATTAAATTTTACTTTTTTTCTTTCTAGTAGCCATATTTTAAATTTTAGTCTTAATGCCCAAATTCCCTGTTAGTAGAAAGTAAAGTGGTTAGGTTGATTACTTCTTTTTTGGTGCCAAGGACTTTTCCCTTTTTATAAAACTCCTGGGTCTAGAAGGTAGGAAAAGAATATTGAGGAGAGGGAGAAGATAGCCATGGTTCTTGGTTTCTAGGAGCTCAAAGGACATATTAATCTGCTATATTCAGGGCAATCATTTAATCTCTCTAGGCAAGATTTTCCTTTTCTGTAAAATGAAGAGGTTGGACAAGATGATCTCTAAGTCCCTGTCTAGCTCTAAAATTTTATATAAAAGTTATCTGACAATTCTTAGACATTATAGGGACCTAAAATATTATTAAATTGACTCTCCTATTCCTTCTCTACTTACCTTCTGTAAACTGAGAATTGCTATTACTATCATGCATTCATATAGCCCTAAAAGGACAAAACACCGACCTTACAGCAACCTTGTAAGTTGAGAAATGCAATTGTGATTATCCTCATTTAAAAATGAGGAAACTGAGAGTAGAAGGGTTATTATTAATCTCACATGGTCTGGTGGGCAATGGGCTGAATTTGGAGTGAAGAAGATAATGTCTTCAAATCTTGCCTCCAACAGTTCCTAGAGATGTGACTACGGAGGAATCACTTAACCTCATAACCTTAGTTTCCTCACATATAAAATGGGTATAATAATACACATGGTACCTACCATAAAAATTTGTTAAATGAGGATGGAAAGTGCTTTGCAAAACTTGACACTCCAGATGAATGTCAGTTCATTCTGATTATTACTGCTAATATTTTAATACTCATAATAATTTCTATTACCTATAAATGGCAACATTGAGATTTCAATCAAGTTCTTATTCTAAGCCCTGAACCATTGCTGCCACACTATGTTGCCTTTCTAATGGATTTGTTGTTGATGCTAATGATTCCAAAATATTACAAAAATAAATCTTAAATTATACAAGAAAAGTTAAGTTACATAAAATGCTCTACTTAATTTATAGGAAAATGTTACTATATTTGAGAACATATAAATATATATATTTTTTATTTTGAATATAAAACTCTCATCATACTAGTTCTGACAAAGGGTGATAGGGGACTTAATCAGGGAACAATGGTAGTGGGAACAAAATGGAGGAAGGAGATGTAAAAAATATGGGGGAGATAGGTTAAATAGGATCTGACGATATATTGAGTGTTGTAGGTATGGGAGATGGAAAGAAACAAAGATGGCATTGTGGTTTTGAATATGAATTCCTGGAATAATGTTAGTCCCATGAACTCCTGTGGGAAGAACAATATTAGTGGGAAATATAAGTTCCCTTTGGGACAAGTTGAGTTTGATGTGCCACCAGTGAATCCAGGTAGAGTTAGATATGCAAAAAGGAGTAGAAATTGTTGTTCTGAAGCACAGGAAGGAGACTGGGGCAAAGACAGACATTTGAGAGCCATCATCAAAGAGGAGTAGTTGAGATGATTAAGGGATAGAGAAGAGAGAAGAGAATGTCCTCATATAAAGAGCAGGAAGAAGGGACAAATAAGAGACAAAAAGGAGAAAATGGGGGGGGGGTTACTTTATATCTGAAGCCAAGGAAGGAAAGACTATTAAGAATGAGGGCATGACCTAGAACAAGGTTTGTTATCCTTTTTTTGTGTGTGTCATGGGGTCCTTTGGCAGCTTGGTGAAGCTTAATTCTATTAAAGTTTGGTGCTCTTATTCATTAATTGAAGGGAATGCCAAATTCAGTTTGACTTTAGTGAAAGTTAGTGTGTTTTTTTTCCTAGTCTGAATTTACAGACACCCTGAAGTCTACCCTCAAGTTTAGGACTGTGTTTCACAATGTCAAATGCTACTGAGATTTAGGCTTTGTGTATCTAGTTTATTTGGCAATGAATGAGTCACTAAATAGTTACCTTCAGAGAAGTGCTTCAGAAGAGTTGGAGATGGAAATCAGGGTTACAAAAGGATGGAGAATAGTAGCTGGTGAAGGAGTGAAGGAAAGCGGAAGGGTGTCAAGAGATGGAACATAACTTGAGGAGATCATAAGTTTGTTTTGTTTTTTTTAGGCTGAGGGGTCATGGGTCTATCTATGAGCAGAGAGGGAAGAAACAAGTAAAAAGGAAAGATCAAAGAAGCCCTGGATGATGAACCATCATGATGAATTGGTGATTTCATCAATGTGGGTGTTCCCTTCATTGATATAGACTGTAACCCATCCATGCCTTAGATGGCTTCTGCCCATGTTCTCTCTTAAACACTAGATGGGGGTTGACTCAACAAGCTAAGGGACTTCCTCTTGGCATCTCCCTCTATTTTTCTTGACATAGTCAAGCTAATTGAGTGGATGAGGAAAATGCCATAGAAATGGAATACATGTATTTCAGCAAAATATTTCATTGTCATGATATTCAAATGGTGAAATATGAAGATGGTTAAGTTTATTCAGAATTGGTTGAAGAGCAAGTACAAAAATAGCAATAATAATTAATAGCATTTATATAATGCTTTAAGGTTTCCACAATTCTTTTTAAATTTTATTTTACAACAAAACAGGGAAAGAGATGCTATCATTATCCCCATTTTACAAATGAAGAAACTGAGGAATGTAGATATTAGATGATCTGCCCAGGGTTGTAGCTAGTAAATGTTTGAGGCTGGATTTTAATTCAGATTTTCTTGACTTAAGGTTTACTCACTAAAGTAAACAAAACCAGGAAAATAATATACACAATGACTGACATTGAAAATGAAAGGACAACCCCCTACTCCCACTCTTCAAATGAAATCAAATACTGTATAATTATAGTGAGCAAACTTGGCCTTAGAAAAGAGTTGAGAAAATGCACATCCCTCCCATTAGAGGCAGCTACAAAGCTAAACAGGCAGAGTACTGGACTTGGAAGTCAGGAAGATAAATTCAAATCAGATTCAAGATTTACTTACTAGCTGTGTGATTAGGCAAATCACTTTTAACCTTTACCTAGCTTTGGTTCCTTATCTCTCAAATGAAAAAGCATCTAACTCCAAGCTTTGTTCTGAGATATTTATAATATATTTGTAATGTCTTTTGCAAACATTCAACCATTATATAAAATGCTATTAGTAGTTTTGTTGTTATTGTTGATTGAATAATTTTTATTGATTTAATTTACATATTATTGATTTATTTTGATGGAGATGAGGCTAATTGGCAGTTCATTTAGGGGTGAGCACTAGGGTTTTTTTATGACCTTTGTGTTCAAGATAAATTAATAATATGATATAGCAACCAAATAGTCAATGGGATCATAGTCTAAATTAATAGAAATATAGTGTCTGATACCTGAGAGGTCCCTTCTCCCTGCCTAGGTCAGAGCACTTCTAGCAATCAGTTCTCAGCACTCCATTTTAGGAAAAGACATTGACAAGTTGAACTGTGTCCAGAAGAAGATAGCCAGGATGGTTTGGGGACGTGTCAATCAGACTATATAAAATTAATTAATAAGGACTGATCATATTTAGTCTCAGGAGGACTTAGTGGGGACATGATGTCCATCTTCAAATATCTGAAGAAGATGTAAAGTTACTCTTTTCTCCACAGAAGATAATCTGTTGTGATGGAGAGAGTACTCCATCTGAAATTCAAAGACTAAGGTTTGAAATCCTGGTTCTGCTCTTTACTCTCTGATCTTGGGCAAACCTTTTAGACCTCCATTTCTTCACTGGTGAAAAATGGTGGTTGGAGTAGGAGGTCCCTTTTACGGTCAAGTCCTATGAATGAGGCTTAGAGAGTAGAAGTGCCCAGTGCTTAGCCCAGTGCCTGGCACAGAGCAGGTACCTAATGAATGTTTATTGAATGGATAAATAAATTTAAACTGAGGATAGGGAAGGACTCTTAAAAATTAAAGCTATCATCAAATGGAAGACTAGGTGTCATGAAGAAGTGAATCCCCCAATTCTTATAACAAAAGAAGGTCACCAAAAGAAGGCTTGATGGTCTACTTGCCAGGCATATTGTACAAGGAATATGCCTCAGGTAAAGGGGTGGATGAGATGGTCCTTGAGATCCCTTCCAAACCAGAGGCAGTTCTAGGATTCTTCCACAAAAGCCACCTTGTTGTATTGAAGTATCCTAGGCTTCCTTCCTCCCAATTTTCAATCCAGGTGATAAAGGTTCAAAGAGCTGCTAACTGTGATGAGAAAACGGGATAGCTTGGCTACTCCTTTCCTGATATGTGTCTAGGTATGTGTGCTGGGTGTGTAGGTAGAAGGGGAAGAGAGTGGCAAAGGACTTTTTGAATTATTGGCTGAAACCTCAGTTAGTTTATATAGGAGTTTATGCATAAATCCCTGCCCTACATCAACTAAGATAGTAAAAGGATTTTTTTAAAGCTATGTAAAAGAAAATGGTGTGAAGTCGTAGCATGGAGCGTTAATTGCTGAATTTTATGCATTTCTGCAGCGTAAGCATATTTTATGGAACTATCCAGCTCTATGGAGCTAAATTAGTTTGGCTATTTGTTTGTATTTATTTTATGTGTTCCTATGCATTTTCCATGTGTTTATCCTTTGTCCTTCAGAGCTGGAATGTACCCCAGGGGAGGGACTATTTTTACGCTTTTACTGTAGTAATTCGTGCAGTGAATAAGTACAAAGTAGGCATATGATGAAGGCTGAGTAACTGACTGACCTCATCATCCCTTATCTATTTGCTTGCAATGTTTGTGAAAGATACAAAATTAAGAAAAGAGGAGAGGAGACTGTGCTCCAAAAGTCTTTCTGGCACTAAATCACCCCGGTGTGCCAAATGTAGCACAAATGGTCCTCTACTGGGAGTCCTCTTCAAAACAGTGGGTGATCAAATAAAACGTCAGCTGCAATACTAAGTTAAAACAGTGGCGTCAAGGACACTGTGCTTGGAATTGTAGTTTCTCTTCCTTTAGTGACTTTATGCCTGAATATCTACATGCAGGAAATGAACATATATATATATATATATGTCCATGTATACCAACATATATGCACATATTCACACACCAATGCATGTGCATATGTCTTATAGAATATCAATTATTCATCCAAATAAATTATTTAAGCAACTTAACATTTTCTTTTAAAGAGATCAATGGAATCTTGCTATTAAAAAAAAAAGAAAGATTTTTCTATGACATTGCAAAAATTCTAAAACTAAGAGAGCTTTGATGGTATTAAACCTTTTAAGAATGAATACTTTTGTTCATACTTATTATATTACAGATATGCCACATTTTTGCTGGCAAAAGTAAATTTTTCTGGCTTTTATTTATTTCTGGGGTGTGATTAGTGGATGAGAGGGAACAATTCAAAGGGTTTCAAAATAACTTCAGTTTAAAAAATGTGATTTTTAAGGGCTAGTCTGGCAGAAATGACTTGAATATAAAAGCAGGTTTTCAACAACTGTACCCTTATTGTTTAAATTACATAATTTGTGTAATGAGATAAAAACCAATTTTTACGCAATATTTATGTGAATCCAGTAGTTATTAGTCCTGTAAACTTTTACATATCAATGTAGTTTACTAAGCTTCAGAATATATTCAAGTCCATCTTTATGGTGTATAGTGCTTAATCAGAAAGATGTTTTGCTCTTCAAAAATTATGAGGAACTGGTATTTATATAACAAGACCTTAAGACCCTGGGAAGAATTTTAAGGCTTTTTATGAAGCTCAGTATGCATTCTTTTGCTAAATTTTGGCATAGTTTCAATTTGAGACTCCAGTGAAATTCAATTGGTTTATTTTATAATTAAAAACAAGGAAATCATAGTAACAAAAATATATAATGTATAGCACTCATGTTTATAATAGAAACATCCATAAAGGAAGAAACATGTTCTAACTTTTCTCATTACCCCAAAGGGAATTGCATCTTTAATCACAGAAAGCACAACTGCTTTCTAATTTTGTTTAAAGTGTTTCAGTACTTACAAAAACCAGATCAGGTTATTGTAA
The DNA here is from genome assembly GCF_027887165.1 of Monodelphis domestica. Taxonomy (NCBI): domain Eukaryota; kingdom Metazoa; phylum Chordata; class Mammalia; order Didelphimorphia; family Didelphidae; genus Monodelphis; species Monodelphis domestica. The sequence goes on along the minus strand of NC_077228.1, from coordinate 50,079,616 downwards.
ATCTAGAGCAAATTAGAATCATTGGCCTCTGCTCAGCTGTATTTAAGGGTACTATGTAAATCATAAATTTAATGGCATACTAAGACACACATCTGTTTCTGTTTTGTAGAAGTTAATAATCTAACTACAGAGTATTTAAACACTACTTTCATTAACTGGAAAATTGAGAAAAAAGATAGACTTGCTTGAGCCATAAGGTATTATAGGACTGCACCCTCAAAGATGTTGGTAAACTCTATGTCTAAACATGTTTGTTTGTTTGTTTTTCCCCAAGAGATCTCTGCCAGGATCTACCTCCTTCTTGCCCCTGTATGATTTCTTTTTGCTTAGCAAAATACAATTTAAGTAAATAGGCCAGCATTATCATCTAAAACTCACACCTGTGTGCAATATATCTGAAACTAGATTTTTCTTGTACTCCAGTGGAGGACCAGGAGACAAAGAACAATAATCATATAAAATGACAAAATGAGTGCTTTGTTTTTTATCCCTCCCAGTTTTATCTCACTACTTTAAAGTTGTTGTTTTTTTTTTTAATCATAGGAGATTTTTTTGAGAACCTGAATTCAAGATATAGCCTTGCTTAGATTTCTTGACTTTTATTGCTTTGTAGTTATTACATGTCTTTGCATCTAATTTACTGTTACGATTCAAAATATAAAATCTTATTTTAGCATGGCTTTTTATTATTTTCATGTAAAACTCATAGCAGAAGTGACTATGGATGGGAGGAAGTGTTTTATGCTTTTTAATTTTTTTCCATTTTGCATCCTGATAATCAATCGGAAACAAAACCTCCACTTTTCAGTAACTAGTGTTTTTTCTCAGCATATTTCTTTGTTGTCTGAATGATTAGAAATAGATAACATATTTACAGTTAGCTCATTGATTAGCAGAGAGTCTTAATGAGGTTAATGTCAGGAATTAAATTCGATGTAGAGCGCAATTAGTGTTACTGTACGGACAGGGGAATTTGGGTGACGTTATTGTTGTGTTTTTCTGCAGCTAAAATCTGTTCTCTTAATCTTGGATGGTGATTTTATAAGTAAAAGTTGCTGATCAGAGGAGTGTGCATAACTCAATGCAAGTTTTCACTGGAAAAACATCTTAAAGCCTGTTATTATTTTGGTAGTGATTCCAGAATGTCATTGTACAGGAATGGCTTTTCAAACTCTTGTGGGCCTCTAGTTGTTTGTTTTTTAGCTGACGTGGAGCATCCCTTCTTTAAATATCCCAGTTTCCTATGGAATATTTTGACAAAAAGATCATCATTCCCAATTTCACTCGAGTGCTCCTCTGAGATGTAAGAAACATGAATTTCCCAATCTATGTCCCAAACTAAAATAAAACTATTGTGTATCAATGATTTGGATTGTTTGCAAAACTATTGGGACATTACATCACCGGCTAGCCAAAGTCCATATAATCTGATCCCATGAATACAGCTCAAATTCTGGCCTCAGACACTTCTAGTGTATGACTCTGGACAAGTCACTTAACCTCCATTGCCTAGCCTTGGAACCAGGACACAGTTTTGATGGCTAAGATGAAAGGTAAGGATTTTTTTTTAAAAAAAGGTATATTTCAAAGAGTTTTAACAAGTAACAAAATTAATAATGAGGCTTTCTGAATGGGAGACAATCTTTTATATTATTAAAAGATAATATTTCTAGTAGCTATGTTTGGAAGGCAGTATCTCAGGGAGTCATCTGGCTTCTATATGGTGACATGCTATTTAATACTAAAACTGACATAATACTAAATCCTCTTTTACCCTCTCTGCTATTGTTGGAATAACATGGAAGTGGGGAGAAAAAGTCAGAACTATATAAATAAAGAAAAATTGTAGTGAGTAGTAGAGGCTTCTGTTAGAGTATTCAACACATAATTTATATATATATGTGTAATATGTATATATTACATATATAATTCAATAAAATTTTATTTATACATAATCACATAATATTATATATATATGCATATATATATATAAACCTTATAGATTTTGTGCTAAAACAAAGGTTTCCAATAAACAAAATATTAGAGTATATTTTATCAAATAATTTTAGATTGTTGGAGTCATTAGGAACTTAGGAGGGTCTCATCTAGTCTAAGCCCCTTAGTATATTCATTAATTTAGTATTTTATTTTATTTTATTAGGCAAAAAGAGTTAAGTGGTTTGCCCAGGGTCACACAGGTAGGAAGTGTCTGAGACCAAATTTGAAGCCAGGTCTTTCTGACTCTATGCCTGACACTCTATCTACTGTGCCACCTAGTTGCCCCCATTCAGTATTTTATTAAACTCAACTATCTGCAAGGCATTATGGATAAAACACAAATATAAAATAATCCTTCCATTTGAAGTATTTATAATCTACCAGAATATAATTTTATTAATGGACAACATAATTTTGTCAAACAAGTATAAAACTAATAAAATTTACGTAGAAATATTTGAAGGTATCACCCAGTTGTATCTATAATGAATTTTCCATCATATTATGCCTGTTTGCCTCCTAATTTTGTTTCCTAATGCTTACAGAAATATTGAGCAATATTTACCATACATAAATTATGAAGTGAAATTAGAGAAGGGCATTCAAAAAGATACCCTTAGACGAATTAGAAGTCCAAATCTGGGTATACGGCAAACAGTTATTTAAGTAGCCTTTAAAGATTTAGACTTGTAGTCTATCTACTTCCAGTATAGTGTCAGCTCCTTGAAGGCACAGATACTTTCCATTTTTGTGGTGCCTAGAAGACAGAAGGTACTTAATAAATACTTACTGATTGATCAACTCACCTATCAGAATCTGTACCAGAAAGTGTAAATTCTTCAGCAATTTTCACAGAACTACCAGCTAACCTTTTTTTTTTTCATGACATAAATATAGGTAAGATTTAGAATGACTCTATTAAGAAAAACATGATCATTCCAGTAATAAGATCAGAGTGGCTCTTTCCCAAAATACCAAGGCCATTCTGAGAGGGAAGGCAAATCTTTGATCAATATATTCTACAATACATTTGATTACATAAGTTTTTTTTTAAATGAATAACAAATCATTATTGAAATAGTGCCTACAATTTCTTGAATATTGAATGGCACAATCACTGTGTATCAGAAGTCAGCTTCCATGAGCCGAAAGGAGAGTTCTGGTTGTCCCTAGAAGTACCTCTTATGTTTTGACAGAAGAATGATATAATGGAATATATAAGCATCAGAGATGTAACTGGTCAGGGTCTAACACCCTCTTCAATGAGGCAAAGATTAATCGGACAACAGAAGTTAGTGATGTACACAGATTATGGGAGTTGGAGGATATGGTTTCATGGTTCTTGCTAGGTTCATTGACTAATGAGCAGCTTTTGTTTCAGAACAGGTCAGAAGGCAGCCAGCAATGGTCCTGGCAATCAAACGAAAACTATTTAGAGTCATGGAAACTAGGCTCAAATCACGGCTATCTTGCTGGCCATTGGACAAGGCATTGAACCACTTCGGGTCTGTTTTTTTCACATGAAAAATGAGGGAGTTGGAATATATTGTCTCTGAACTTCTGTCTCTAAATTCTATGGGGAAAATGACAAAATTAGTAGTCTAATGGATGTTGAGGTGCACGTAGGTGAGTATAAATTCTGTAAGAGGCAGAAGTAGAAAACTACAACACATAGATGATATACGCTAAATAATTATAGAAACTTTCTTCTGCTGTAAAACTATGAGCATTTAATCACCTATGCAATTACCAGAGCTGTAACTAGGTCAGTCAACAAACACTTATTAGGAGTTTCCTGAGAGCTAGGTCTTGGGATAAACACAGAAGACACAGAGAAAGGCAAAAAATATGGTCCCTGCCCTCAAGGAGCTCCCAGTTTAATAGAAGGACAACATATAAATAACTAGGCATATACAAGATACATAAAGTAAATAGCTTTGGAGTTTGGTTCCAGTACACCAAAATTTTGAGGGGGCAAAAGTTTATTGCTTGTGTTATTTGAACATTGTAGATATCTCAATATGCACTTCCCTTCCTCCTCCCCTTATCAATTACTAATTGCATTATTTTCACATTATGAATTTCCAAGTTGATTCAAAGGCTATTTTCAGGAAGTTTTCCCTAGATATATTTCATTCTGATTGCTCTGTGTGGTAAAACTGCTGGTTATGGCTCTGGCCACCATAAACAACTAGAAAATCTACTTTAGTTGCTATATGAGGTTCACATCAATTAAAAAAAAAAATTTAAATGTTTACATTATTTCAGAGATCACATCTTTACATTTTGCACAAGGCTAGATTTCTATGGCCATCCTCAGCAAGATTTGTTCTGAACAGAGATAGTTAAGAAATTGGTTAAAACTTGTTGGCTTTGACAAATGTTTTCATATGTTTCTGCTCTCCTGGAAAATGAATTTTGGTTTCATCTGAACCTATTCAGCAAGACTGAAATGCAAAACAAAGCTGGGATCTTTCATTCAGTTCTAGTTAAGCTCAGAGTTCAAATCTAATTTCTCAACTGGCCCAGAACTGCAGAATACACGCTCCAAAGGCTTTGCCTTACTTGTAGCAAGGATCTCAAAATAGTCATGAGTAAGCAGGAAGAACTAAGTTTTAGATAAAAACTGGCTAATTTTATTTCTATTTTCTGAATTTGAAACTGAGCTTCACATAGTTTTGTTTTTAAATTCTCACACGGCTTTCATCATAGGCCAAAATAAAAAAAAATACTATATGCATTTCCCTCACAGATGGGTCCCTATAGCAGCAGTAGCACAATCTTAAAATTTTCTCTTCTTCCTCAAAAAAAATTCTGCAGAAACACAACTGCATCTATGTTTTCAGACACGTATGGGCACATCTGCCCCCCCCCTCCAATAAAACCACAATTGCATTATATATCTATCTCCCAATTTGCCAAAGAGTGATCTGCAAGGAAGGTGTAACTACCTTGTGTTCTATTCTGTTATTAAATTCACACTATCCAGAATATTTATTAACCATGTCCATTTTTGTTCCACTTCAGATCCTATAATTTAAGTTAGGAAAAACACTGCCTTTGGTTCACCTATTCACTTTGACATGGACATAAGCTACCTCCCTTTAGACAAAGGTACTTAGATATTACACAAATTTTAAAACTGGCAGAAATTTCTGCATCAGAAACAGGCCCATTGGATGAAATTATCCTCAGTTTCTTGAAGTTACTTAAATTAAAAACATGAGTTTCTACAGTTGGAAAAAACATCCATGGTTAAAATGTTTGAAGCCCATCAATCTCCCTAACCACATAGCTAATGAGTTCCTTCTGTTTTCTTTGAATGAAATCACCATGAGTGGTTAGATGTTGATTTAACATAAAACAAATGGAAATGGGTGTTTCCTTAGTCATATGTAGAATTTATTTTTAAAAACAATTAGCAAGTATTATGAATAAGTCAATGACTTTACCATTACTTAAATAATAATATAGATCAAGTTATTAAAATTGATTGGAGAATAGTGAATGCATGTTACAGATTTAAAATCTTCTTAACTTGCTAACAGCTGCAGACATTAGTACACCTCTCATTTTATTGATAGCTCTTATTTTTCCCCCAATACCTATATTAAGAGAAATAAATGATGTGTCAGGTAAGCTTCATTTTCTGAACTTTTAGTCATATTCTATATGCTATTTTATTAAAGTGTCCCCTTTTAATGCTGTTAGGGGTCCACAGTTTAGTTGTAGTAGATTACTGCAACTGAAAACATTATTTCTATTATCCTCTATCTGAAAACAAATGGGAATGCTCATTATTATGCATGTTGGAAAGGAATAAAAAAGCTCATTTTTCTATTAATTAAATATTATCCAAAAAAGGAAAAGAAGGGAGAAAAAGGGGTGGGAGGAAAGCAAGGAAATCTCACTCCAGCTCCATACCACCACCACACACTTTTCTAGTTTATTAATTTTAGAAGGGAAAAAACAAAACAAAACAGAAAACCCTGCTTGTTCACTTGAATGTCGTCATCATTGAAATAACACAATCTTTTATTTCTTAATAAGTAGATATTCTACTCAATCAGGTTAAGTATCTCTCTATGTAGCCAAACATTTGTCATCTCCTGTACTACTACTAAGCCCCTCTTCTGTCTCTCCCACACCCTTCCCCCTTTTGGAATGCAGTCTCTTTAAAATCATAGTGGAGAGTGAATCAGTACACATGAGTCATTAGAGCATCAAAAAAAAAAATGAGGAGACCTGTGAAATTTAGTCTGCCTCATATACTCTTTCTAAGAAACTTAAATAGAAAAACCACATATGGCTTGGTCTGGGAGAGAAACTGGATTAAACTACCGACTATGACCACTAAATAACAACTCCAGCACAAGTTGTATGTCCCAAAGGTAGGTAGGATTAGGGGCTTTTCTGAACTCTGTGTGATTTTTTGTGAACCATGTATGGAAAAGAGGGCAGGCACAAATAGATCACTTACATATGCATGTGTGCAAATTCCATTCTTATTGCTTTCATATTTTAAGTTTTATTTTATTGCACTAAAACTCTTTCAAATGGCATTTATTTCCAACCACTCTAAGTATCACTGTTCATAGAGATGGCTCATTTCAATGTCCTACATAATATACTATTGTCTGTCAAAAGCTACACATATTACTGTGAGATTTAAGGCTACCAGTGCTGAAAAAAAGTATCCTCCCCTATGCTACATGTAGCATTCGTACCATCTTAATTATATCTTCTAAGGCTAAGGAACCCCAAATGGAAGCAAGCTTAGTACAAAGCCCAGATGCTTGAGGGTCTTCTGCATGTGGCTCTCATGGTGAGAATTCTTAGTTAGAACATTAACACACGAAGTGGAAAAAAATCAAATCCTCAAAGCTGCTCATCTAGCTTGGCGAAATGCTACATGGAAATTTCATTATGATTATCAACCTTCAAAGTAAGCTTTGTACTGACATTTAGCCCATGTTCTGTTCACTTTTAGGAACAAACTTGGGAATGACAAAGTAGATAACATTAAACTTAGTGCTAGAAATATCTGGCACTGTGACAACAGTTATATAAAATCCCACTCACCAAACATCTGTGAAGCACCTACTATCCGAAAAGCATTGTAGATATTTAGGACTTTGGTGTCTGGTGCACACCCTATGAGTTAAACTTGAAAATAACTGCTAAACATTTTTTGAAAAGGTTTCTCAAGCAAGAAGGCTGGTTGTACCCACAGGGATAAAAAAGTTTTTAATAACATATGTCTGTATACGTACAAATACAACGTATAATTTTTGTAGACAAAGCAACCAATCTGAAGCATACTTCCCTAAGTACTATTAAAGCTTTAGGGCAGTCAGTTTTTCTTTAAAATAAATTCCAAAATACATGGCCACATTTCATCACTAGAACCAGGTAAATTATTACCAAATACATCTTGAAACTATTATTCAGTTTACGATTTTATTTAAAAACTCAGTCATTTCAAAACTGAAAAAAAATCAGGCTATGACTTCTTTCCCACAGCATGAAGAAACTTTGCTATGCATTTTGTTTTTCAAGGGTTATTTGCCATGTCTTATTCTGTGCTCTTCAGTGTGGGTCCCTGGTTTGTTGGGCTTGACTGTTTGCTGACACTGCTAATAGAAACGTGCTCAGTGGACAAGAGCAGAAGCAATTTCAATGTAAGGAAATGAAGGAAACAGACCCAGAAAACAAAAAAACAAAACAAAAAAACCCACCCAATGATGAATGCATTTGAGGGCCAAGCGCCTTGTAGTCTCTTTTCCTTCCTTTGCTCATCCTGGTGGGTCTAATCAGAGACAAACACAACACTTCAATGAAAAATTGTCAACAATGTCAAAGTTTAGCCGGCTCTACGTACTGCAGGACCCCCTCCCCCCCCCCAAAAAAAAGTCATCGTGATTGAAAAAAATATATAGCTTTCATTAAGGAGTTTGCCGGAAATCTCAGGTATCCAAATGCCATGAACTCCCGAGCGTCTCCGGCTCCCGCAGCTTGCGCTGGAGCTCGACCCGGGCACACACAGCCACTGTACGTTCCCTTTGTCCTGGTAGCCAGGCACACAAAAGGAAGAGGGGGACGGAAACTCAAACTTTCGGGGGCTTGCAGCTCCCAGCACTAGTCCTGACCTGGTAGTGGTAGGGTGGTTTATAAGGAGATGGGGGGAGGGGGGGCTTAAACTGGGGTAGAAGAGACGGGGGTATTCAGAACAAAGTCACGGGGAAAAGTATCTGGAGAAAGGTAGGGGGCTGGGGGTGGCGGCTACCAACGGAGCCCGGGAGGCCGCAGCAGCACTTGGCTGTGCCCAGCTCGCCGCGCCTCAGGCTCATAGGCACCCGCTTTACCCGCTGCCCTGAATAAAAGAATTTCAAGAAAAGCAAAAATTCGTGCGCGCAAGGAAACAAGGGCAGCCCAGGGTGGGTAAAGAGCGCTGAGGATGGCCGGAGAGCAGAGGCGCGGTGCAGAAGGCTTGCAGGACAGGGGGATTTCTGGTCCTGCAACCGGGCCGGGGGTAGGGAGGGGAGCCCAAGCGGAGGGGGTGGGGTAGGGGGCAGGCGGGCGCGTTCCGCGGCGGTGCGCGCGCGCCCCTCGCCGCCGCCGCTGCCGGGACAAGTCCTGCGGCAGCCCCATTGGCTGCGCCGGGGCCTGTCCTCCCGCTGCTCCCGCTCGCTGGGGCCGCCGCCGCCGCGGCTGCTTCTGCAGCAAGCAGCCGCTGCAGCAGCCGCCGCCACCAGAACTGGCTCAAGCCCTGTAAGTGTCCCCTTTCGGCCCTCCCACCCCCTCCACCCCCGAGTCTCCAACCCAATCTCTCCTCCCCCCCCTCTTTCCTGTACCCCCCCCCCTCCCCTCAAGCTAAGGCACCCAGCGGCAGCAGCAGCAGCTGCTCAAATGGAGTGGAAAATGGTCATTGGGTGGCATTGACTTATAGATTATCTGCTCCACGTTGGGTACTTAGCTGCCTGTAATCTTCTTTTGAGTTTGCCCGAGCCCCTTGCTGGAAAAATCAGGAGGGAGAGATTTGTCCTTTGCCGCTGTACACGATAATATGTTTATATGATTAGCTGAACTCAGAGGGTGGGAGGTGGAGACTGGAGGAGGAGGAGGCTGGAGGTGACTCCAGTTCAGACCTTGTGGAGAGTCTGTGTCAGGACTTAGCACTCCCCCATCTCTCTTTCTCTCTCCCCCTTTCTCCCTTTCTCTCCCTCTCTCCCTCTCTACTCTCTCTCACACACACGGAGGTGCTGGAGCGAAATAAGGAGCTGGCCATAGAATTCCTTGGGATTGTCGGGGGGGGGGCACTTCCCCCCTTCCTCTGTGGTGTGCTGCATTTATTAGTATTTTTCCTCCCTCCCTCCCCCTTTTTTTCTTTTTTTGCATTTCACTGTTTGCTTTCCTGAGCTTGATTCCTGGTCTTCAGCCTTTCATGGGGCAGCAGCACCAGCATCGGGAGAGAAGATGAGAAATGTGAGGAGGGGTTGCAACTGTCTCATGCCAGAGGCCAGAATGTCATCGAG